>NW_016690182.1:3425315-3441343 GCF_001604755.1 Lepidothrix coronata
CACCTCAAAACCAGTTCATAATACCATCACTAAAATTCGGAGTTGCTCATCCTGTAGTCATTAACACCAATACAGACAACAGAAAAAAATTATTCAGATTCCAATCTGGTCTTGCAACCTCTTTTTTTTTAGTCATACCTTGGATGTGAAAAAGCAGCAGGATGAAAGGCATGCATTTTTGTGAATGCACTGCTTCTGAGGCTGGCTCACTTGATGGCACCACATCCCTTCATTGCACTAATAATGTTATTAGCAAGCTGGTGTTAAAGATTTATAAACAGTCTGGTCACACAGTGGTTGTGTCCATACCCGCCAGGTCATGTAACAGACCCATATTATGTTTTGGTCTCTTTTATCCATGTACTGGGGAGGAGTTGCTCCTGTGATCTTTGAATGCAATCTCACAAGTCAATCTGATCTGCACTAAAAGCTTAGGGGATCCTGGCCTTAATATTCAAATGTGTCATTGTCTGTCTTATTCTTAAAATATTGATGATTTAAAAGCGCTAACCCTCTCCTAAACAGCCTTCAAAATGATTGGGCTGAAGTTAGATATAGTAATAAAACTAGAACAAAACAAGTGCCCAGTTTGCCTCTTAGCAAGCTGAAGCAAATATTTTGAATTTTGCTGAATGAAGCTTGCAAAGAAGGAAAATATTTCACATAAATTTCCCTCAAAGCAGAGAGAATATTATTTGTTGCAAGTCCCCCCTGCAGTCCTCCCTAAGCAGTCCTCCCTGCAGCTGGGCTAAGACACATATTCACCCAGTATCTTCCTACTTCTACCAGGGAAGCAAAGCCTGTACCTCAGTTTTTCCAATCGTTCTTTTGATACAAGCATCTCTCAGCTGACCCTGCTAACACAGGTGAAGAGAACATTTCACTCTTTTGCATCTCTGAAAGCTCACGAAACTTCTCCCACGTCCATGTAGGCAAAATTCACCTCAGCAATTTGCTCAGCCATATGAAATTCTATGTACTACATCATTGAACTTACTGTTGTTTAAATAACAGCAGTCATTAATGGGACATGACTAAGCGACCACACTGGAACATCTGTAGTGTCACATGAGCCCTCACAGTTGGCACCAAAGTACTTACTGAGAAGAAATTACCACTTATGTAAATCACTCTTTTCCTGAATGTCCTTAGCCTCCCACAGAAATGAAAGAGCTTGCAGTCCCTCTTCCTTTTGCCTTGCTGAGTACCAAAGATCTATGAGGGGTGTATTTTCCTGACATGCAGCATGTTTGTGCCAACTGAATGAACATCAGCTCTGATCTGAACTATGTTTTGAACTATGTATCTGGGACATGATACAAAGATCTAAGCTTCTGGCCCACGAGTGAACTTCAGGGATTTAAGTGTGGAGCTGTGTTTGACAAGAGCACAATGAACTCACCAAAAAAGGAGGCCATCCAGGCAAGTGATTCCCCAAGACAAATACAAATTCTATGACACCAGCTTACATTTCCAGTGTACTAGAGATCTGTAAGTTGAGATATACTTGGATATTCTGTGTGTTTGGCACTGAGCCTGGCACTAATTTGAAAGCAAACAGATCAACATATTAGGCCTGAGTGAAAAAACAAGTAGCCAACCCCAAACCCTCTCCATCATTCAAAATCCAAACGTGTCCATGAGGCAAACACGCTTCCCATAACCTATGTCCGCTTAACAACTCCATAGTAGGGGAACAACCAAGGAACAAGCTACTGACTGAGTCACCAGGAAGCGATGCAGCAAATCTCAAGTACCCTGGAGTGCTCTTTCAGTCTAATACACAGAAGTTCAAATTATTAAATAAAAGCAGAATAAGTGTATTCCATCTGGTTTTGACCTGATCACTTCTAGCTGGTAACCAACACGTAAATCTTTACACTCCACTACTCTGGTAGCAGACAAGTAGCAAACACATTTCTACAACAAGTAGCAAACACACTCTAACACTATTTGTTTTTCCTTCTGCTTTTTCTGTTCTGTAAACCTCTAGTTTCCCCTGCACATACATTACAGTATTGCAACCTGTCATCCATAAACAGAGAAATATACACAAATAGATATGTCAGCTTGGTTGAGTGAATGTGAACTTGCCTGGCTCTAAAGGAGAATTTACAGGAACCATCTGGTTTGTATTTGCTTAGGATGGGATACAGCTTAAACCTGCAGGAATTCAGAGCTGCTGAATTCAAGTAAAATACCTTTTCTTCTCCCACCCCAAGTGGCTCTTTCTGAATCCATTTCACCTTGATCTCTTCTTTCATAACAACCTTGCATCTAATTCACCCCTCATTTTATTCAAGTTTTAGGTCAGTGCAACTCCAGTGTTTTTGAATGAAGCCGTGCCAGTGTAAAATGAGAGCAATGTAGTAAGGGATCAAAGAGTACAATAACCAAGGACAAAAATAAAGATGCCGTAAGCAATGCTGTCACTTCCATAAGGGGACTTATTCATATGACTTTCACAATGATGTGAGCAAGTCTCCTGGGGTAGGACAGATAGGGATACCTCAATAAAACAATATGATCCCAAGTTTATCAAAAGGGCTGTGCTCTAGTTTTAGCTTTGCTATGCAAATCTTTATTTAAATAATTTCCGACTGAATAATAATTGAGTGATTACAGTTTCTGGATGCAGACTGGTAACAGAACAGATGTGATGGAACCACTTCAAAACCAGAGTACATTCTGCTTGAGGAAAATATAACAGGTAAACAATCATGTAGTGAAGGCAGAACTAGCACAGAAAATCAGAGAAAGGAATAATGTATTTGAGAAGTGACAGAAGGTGAAGAGCATTGTGTTGTTCAGTGGGCATGGGCTGTAGGGTATCCTCAGTATGTATTACTAAGAACTCTTGATACTGATGCTACCAGAAAGCTGACAGAAGCAGCAGTGAGGGCACTCTGTCACCAGCCGATGCCAAGATCTGGGAGACATGGGCCCAGAAGTTGGAGAGCTCACCCAAAGGGAAAACTTTTTATATGTGAATGTCGAAATTGTAAATCTACATTAGCATTAGAAATAATTAAATTCCAAGCTTTAGAAGATCTGAATTAAAAAAAAACACCAAACCAATCTGCTTAAGTACAGAGAAATTTCATCTGCAAAGCTCTACACTGAGTCTAGGGTTTTGTCTGCCTAGCAGAGCCCAAACCCTAAAACTATGCAGTAAGCACAGTACTCTTACACATACAGTGAGATACAAATCTAAAAGTTAAGCTCCAGTGATATTCCTGGTCAGCACCAATTTCCCTGAGCGCCCTGAATTCTCCAGCAAAGATGTTCCAAGCAATATCAGCAAAACCAACATAAACCATGTGCTGAGTATCCTGCATCCTACTGGCATCAGGAAGCTAACACCATAACCTTAGTACAAAACCACAACCTTGCCTACATGAAGCCTTCTTTCCCTTCTATTCACCTTTGGGCACTTCTAGCCCATGACCACAGTGTTTTGAAGCCTCACTTACTGCCTCTTGCATGGAGCAAGCCAGAGAAGCCTTGCTGCTTGAGACAGACCAGCCTTCATCTGCAAAGCATTTGAATGATATAATCAGAACAGAATTTTCTTCAGTAAAAAAGGAAAAAAAAAAGATAAACAGATACTTCCAATCATTTCCTTCACACAAATAGGAAACCAGTGCACTCCCGTGCACTGGTTACTGAAGACACCAGATCTAGTCACCATGGATAGAAAATATCTCTGCTATAATCCTCTTGATGTCAGACACCACAAAGTTGACCATAATGAGGCCTAAGCGAGATACTCTGGCCTTCATCTGTCCTTAACTTCAAGCATATTTGGATGACAGCCTCTTATATCCTCTTTCTAGTCAGGAGAGAGAGAGATGATGTGTAATTTTTCTGTGTTTGCAACATGCATGGAAATCAGTGGAAGAAAATGCATAAAAGAATGAAGTTGTGTAAGGCATCCCTATGTAGGTATCACTCACAACCTTTACCTGCAACTGAAAAACTAAAAGCGAACAAAAATCTCAATGTATTGACTAGCACTCAACTGATGAGGCTAATTACTTCATGTTAAAAATACATATCTAATTGTGTTTACATATTTATCTCAGAAAAAAGATTCTAATTAGGAATCACAGAGTTAACAATTATCATTCTGGAAAGGAAAACCTAACTTGTCTGCAGAACAACTGTAGCACATTCCACGTGAAGCCAGTTCTCAAAGGGAAAGCTTACAAAACTCAAAATCAGAGCATATGCAGATGTTGCAGGATGGGGAGAATTTAACTCATTTTTTTGTGAAAATACTGATTTTGAGAAGTATTTGGCCTACTGTATGACTTGGAGAAAAACAGAAAATGAAGAGCCACCTGATAAATAATGGCACAGTGTGCTGCTGCTCAGAGATGAGCCAAGCCACTGAACTCCCTTTCTCAAGGCTTGGCTCTGGCTGGGCTGAGCGAGGTGATGCAATGAACACGGTCTTTTATTTCAGAAACAAAAGGTCTGCTCCAGTGTGTAATGCTGACACTGGCATTGATGTGGCTGTATGGATTTCCTTCCTCTCTCCAGTGAATCTACAAAACTTCTGACGTGCCTCCACCTTAAGAACACACTTCAGCCCAGCTTCACTCTTTCAGAAGTACATCCTGCGTGGGCCTGTCTCTCCCATGGAGTGGTCTACACTTAGCACAAAGCACTGCACTTCACACCAGATGTTCTTGCGTCATTCAGCTTTCAGAAAATTCTTACAAAACCATGAATAATGCTAACAACAATTTTAAATGACACTCAAAGCACTGCAAATGAACAGATTCGTTGTCAGTATTACCATATTAAATAGGCAAATTAGAAATCTGACACAGAAAAAGACTATTTGGTCTATCCCACAGACAGTATTAGTAATAGAACCAATTTTCAAGTTCAGGTTGTCCTGATCCATATCTAGATTTATATTTATTTCAACCTGTAACACAGTTAAATGTACACTTTCAGAGATTCCTGTACTGCCTACAAACACATTAGACACTGAAAGTATATAGTAAAACCATCCATATGGTATCTCAGAATACATTTCCCTCTTTTCTTATTTGCTAAAGTTGAGTAGCTACCAGCCCCAGTGAGCTGGGATACTGATGGAAAGAGTATTTATTATTCCAGGTAAAGTTGCGTAATCGTGATACGATTACAAATAGAGTTAAGAAGGAAAGTATTGCATGGAATTATTATCTCAGAAAGGAAATAAAAATGAATTATTTTTAAGCTTAAATAATCTTTTAAGGCAAAAGAAAGCATTACTGCATTTATTATGTTATAGGCAAGAGATGTTCTGGAAAAAGGAAACATTCTCTTATCAACAGCAAAGGATTTCGAATATAGCTAAAACTTGGGCTCACATACCCAAAGAGTGAAAAACACAATTTCAATATATGCTGCAAACTTAAAAATATTGATAACACAAGTTAACTCTCTACAACGACATGTATAGGTGTTTTAGCACGAGTGTGCAAGAGTATTGCTGTCTGCTTTCTCTTAAAAACATGTTTGGAACTGCTGAGTCTAAAAAATGATAAATATTATTCCTTTGAAGAAACAATCACAGGAGATTATGGTAATCAGACTATGAATTGAAATACATATTCATCACAAAACCCCCCCTGCATTCACCTCGGATAAATGTCTTGGAAAAAAAATTATGCTAGATGAATTGTCCTCAAACATAGTAAAATTATTCTATCTGACCTTCAGTCAATCACGTTAGAAAAATATTTATTCCTCTTCCTAACCTTTATCTATACTTTCTGTTTTCAAACTACCTGAGCAAACAAATCTTATGCCTCTGAGAATTTTCATTAACAGATGCTATCAGCCTTTCAAAGTCTCTCTTCATCAACATCTCACCCTTTGGTATCGAGCATTTTAATTGCCCTTGCAGTTGGAATGTGTCTCATGTCTCAACCCATAAGTTAATTTCCTTTTATTTATTCTGAACACTAAAAAAAATATAGCAATCAAAGGGTGAGTACCAAGCTTAAAAATATTCTGAAATTTAAATGAGTTTTTATGATAATATAAATGATAATTTATGGATCCATATTCACAGCCTGCACATGTGTTTCTTTTTAGTCACTCAGCTATTTCTGCCTTTTTTTTGCTAATACCTGGCCCCGCATATAAAGAACCTGCCAACAGACAGGCACATGCCCTCAAAATTTGTCCAAACGTTAGCATAATGAAAGTGTACACTGCTGGATCACCACGAACATGGAAGGGTATCAATGGTATCCTTCAAGAACTGATGGCCACTAGATCTTTGTTAACTGCTGCTGAACTACAGACCCATATCTATCCATGACTATACAGCAAAATCACTGAACATGTAAAACTGTGTTTCTTAGTCTTATATTATCAATAAAAAAAGAAAAAAAACTTAGTCTTGCATATGCATGTGGCAAATGGTAAAGATGCTGTTAAATGATCTAGAAATGGTAATAACCAGAGCATTTGAAACAACTAATACTTTTGCCTTTAATCCTCTCAGAAATGGGTTCACTTCACAGTACACCATAGGTAAAATTTTCACAGGTATCTGCTTTTCATCTTCAAAAATGGCTTGGGTAGGATGGTGGAACCAGGTTTTCAGAGGCAATTAAGATGCAGATGCTGAAGAACCTCAGTGGGTGAGGTACCTGCACTCCACTGCTTTCAGTGGCAGGCAAACATAGATCCCATTGACGTGCTTTTCACAATGTGACTCCGTGTGTGTTGAAACCCTAAATACCTGTCCTGTGTCCCTTTGGAAATCACTTACAAAAATAGGATATCTGCATCTCAGAATATGTACTCTGTGGCCTGCTTAAAAAGTGGCACAGAATTCTCTACGGAATATGCTGTTAATTAGTTATTTCACTGCAACATGTTCAACAGTTGCACAGATAAGGACTGTCCAACTAAATGGGATGTACATATATCCGAGACTATTAGCTTGAAGAAGTGAAAGGAGATAGAAAATTCCCCTCCATGGTTGCAGTGTGGTAGAGTACCTATGACAAGGAAGGGGTTGCATTAAACTGCATACTCCCTGTTTTCATAGTTTTAAACTAAACTGTTCCTAATGTTTTCTCAGAGTTGTTTTGTAAAATTAGGAAACTATAACAAACACATCCTTGGGACCAGTCAGGCTCAGTACTCCAATTATGTTGGGCTTTGCACGCAATTATGCTGCCAAGTGTTTATTATTATTTACAATGCTTATATGTTATTTGAATATTCAATCCAATATTCAGTGAAACAAAAGAACTCTTTTATTCCATTTGCTTTGATATTATACTGATGCATGACTACTCTTCCATGACTCCAAAGTCCCACAAATCTGATTGCATGGTTAGCAAACTACAATGGTAAAATATGCAAAAACTTTAGTATTATCTGATCTGAAGTAGAAAATACACAGTGAATGGCACACACAGCTAGAAGCCCAAGCACTGATAGTTCTGATCTCCCAGTTTAACATTACTGTAGTCATTCAGGCAAAGAAAGATTTCACAGAACAAGGGAGGTCTCTGGTTTGAAGAGTGGAAAGGTTGTAAATGTTCTGTGCAAATCAACACTTTCAAACAGAAGGCTCTCGTTCCATCACTGCCCTCCTGCAGTAGGGTGACACTTCTTGTCGACTCTTATATTTCCCCCCCAAGTAAACTAAGTAAAATTTTAACACTTTCTGTCACTGTAATTATCTCCATGCAGGTATGAAATACAAGGGAAAACCAGGTCGGTCACGCCTGCAAGCAACCGGAGTTGACTTCAATAAAAAATTTCCATCTAACCTTACTAATTATTAATGTACAGATGTTCTAGGCTCAAAATGTAATGCCTGTGCTCACTCCAGGGAGCTGGTCCCCTCTGGCTGTACTCAAAACTAAACTAACTCTCCCCCTGCAGTGAAATATCAAGCCAACATCTTTTTTTTTACAGCAAAAAGTTCTACTGTTGTTGTTTCTGCAAAAAAAAAGCAAACACTTATACAGCATATCTTTAAACACTGGATTCTTATGACTGTGCTATATACCGTAGTGTATCAAGAGCTCTAGAATCACATTCCAGCTGTACTGCTGTGTTTAACAGCTCCCACAAAGGTCTCAGCTTTCAATGCCAGATATTTTTGCTCAGTGTTTGGAGCATGTGCCATCACTTCACTGATTCCTTTTCTTTTTATTCTTTTCAGTGCAGCAAAAGTTTTGTCCCTGTTTTACAAGGTCTGCACTGTGCATCTCTGTCCTCATTCACTGGATAGCCCTTCTGTTTCTCCTGTAATGGAAGTCTTGCTGTCTTCATTCCTATTTTTCAGAAATAGCACTGTTGTCCTCCTCTGCTACACTTCATGGCTTCTGCTCAATTTACTTCCCCCATTGTGATTCACCTCTGTCACTCTGGATGATATGGAACTGAGGGAGGATTAAAAATAAAAGCAGGCTGAAAGACACAGGGTTGAGACCATGGTCCTACTGCCATGCAGCAAAGCACATCTACACCTCCACTGACTATGTTACATTAGTGGTTCAGGTACTCCAGAATAAATCACTTTAGACATTCAGTCTATCCCAAGCACACTCCCAAATGTCCTCTGTTCTCAGGACTCTGGAGAGGAGTGGATTTATTCCATTATCTGTCTCAAACAGCAGAAGAGAAACTTTCCAATTCCTCAGCCTTCCACATAATACTCCCACCTCATTTTCCACATATAGTAATATTTTATTCTCTCTCTTCCATCCTGGAACCATAACACCTTGGGAGTAAAGCAGGAAGAGAACTAAATTAACTTTGTATATTCTAGATCAGCTCTTTCCCATTCCCTGCCAAGAGTTTTAAAACACTGGCAATCAGCATTAGCCTAAATCTGCTTCAGTTAAAGCCTTGTGGGATTCTTGTGGGAATTCAGAGATCACTTGCAATTATTCGACCCATATTCCCAAAGAGATTAGTGTGTGCTATTCCAAAAAGAGTTTACAAAAAGACGAAGTTCAGATCTCAGCATTTAAATCTGAGTGACAGGAAGGACCCCATACCATTCAGAATTTAAAAACCAACAATTTGCAATATTCTTCACATAATTCTTCAACTCTGATATCAGGCCACGGCCACAAAGCATATCAATATCTGTAAATCATCTTGTTTACAGTCTAGCCCTGCAAATACTTCCTTTGAAACAAAGTAATCACAAAGTAATTCACCTAATCCTAATCACTAAATGCTTTTCCAACACACTGAGTTCCAGGGAGTTTTGCCATTCACTGCGGAGGGAACAGCATTCAGAGCTATATCAAACTGCTCACACTAAGGTTAAACACACATCTGCAGGATGATTTTGTGATTTTGCACTGCAGGCACCACAGGTTTTGCACTGTGCAGGTGGCTTATTACTTCTGGTTGAACACAATTACATGGCTCGTCTCTTGAAGCTAAAAATTAACTTCTCCTGGCCAACGGCAGCAAATTATTAAAGATAAAGCAGAACAATATTTTACTTCATTATGCATAAAAATTGAAGACCATGTCTCTTCAGCTCTATTTGCCAACTTCACATACTTCAACTTATCTTTCTTAGCTTCCTTCTGATGGATGTCTTCAACCACCAGGAATCTAATTCTTACCAGTAGCACTTACCAAAGTGGAAACTCATGCCTGTTGACAAGAAATGAATATGGAGCTCTCATAGAATATCAGGAGTAACTTAGGTCTTTTAAAAGAGCTGATTTTATACTGTCCAGAGCTGGGAGAAAGGGTAAATTTGAAGCCAAATTATAATATTCTAGGAAGTCACAGAGATCAATTCATAGCCAATTGACATGAGATTCAAGCAGTACAGAAAAGTCTAATACACTAGACATACCTCCCATTGACTCCTCTAGGAATTCTGAGTGGAGCTGAACATCTGGAGTGGCACAGGAAAGCACCTCCTTGCTATCATTCGTATTTTCTTGCTTGATTTTCCTCTTAAATAAACATTAATCATTGACAATGTGAGAAAAGTTTCACTCCCTACTGAAGCTTCAGTTCCTATATCTGTCATACAGTTCCTCAGAGCAACAACATTGAGCGTGATCTTCAAACACACACTGGATCCACCTTTAGCACTCCAGTGCTTTTCCCCACCTGGCTGGATCAGATCACATCCCTCTGCACTACATAGTTAATAAAACTGCAACACCTGTATGTGACATACACATATTGATCTCAGTGATATACTGCTAAAAGGCTATTTCAAATATTCTTTCTCCCAAAAGTCACATGAATAATACACTTCATTTCTTTGGAAAGAATCCCAATGGGGAAAAAAAAAAAAGCAAAGAAAAAGGGAGACATCTTTAAAGATAAAATATTTCTATGGTGCCCTTATCCTTTTTTTTTTTTTTTTTTGGCCTGAAGCCATGTAATTCTTTTCTGGCTGGCTTGTTCTGTCACAAACAGAATGACCTTTATTGAATGGTCAGCAAATGTGATGGTTTTAACACAGCTGCAGTTGCGGTGAAACTGCTGCCCCATGATCGTACCCTTGCTCACAAAATGCAGAGGCTCCACTGGGTATTGTCAAAGCAACTCAGAGCAGCTGAATGCAACAATCCAATTAGTGAAACAAGCCCAGTTCATGCATAAAGTCTCTTCCAGGCACCATTAGAAAACAATGTACAGAGGCCTGCCTTTTACACTACATATTTCTATTAACTGCAGAAGAAAAAAGCTGGGATACTTTGCAGTTTGACTTATCTAAAAAGACCAGAGGTATGGAAGGGGTCTGCTTTTATTACACTGGCAGAGCTGGCTGCTAGAATACAATAGTATGCAGTGGTCCTTTATGATCAGGGCCACAGCTGATGGTAGAGACACCAACTTCTCCATTCTCCACAAGGAATACAATAAAAGCTTACTTTCCTGGCAGGGTAATTTTTTTGTTATATAGCTTAATGGATTTTGGAGTCTCTAGCCTGTTGCTTAGGATTTTTGCTTTGAAAACTGAATAGGATAAAGGAAAAGCTCTCAGTTTTAACAGGATTTTTATCATGGTATTTGTAAGGGCCAGTGTGAGAACGATAGATGCCACCAGGGCTAAGAGATAAGACAGTCTTAACATTAGATTTTGTTTAGGTTCATCTATTCCATCTGCAAAAATACTCTCACCACCAGAGATGCAAGTGTGTACCACAGCTACACTTGACTCCTGTGGTGCCACAAGTACTATTCATCTTCTGTATGAGGCAAGACAAAAATAACAGAGATTAGGCTGCCTGTCTGGAAAGTACAGGCAAGAAACATGACAGCAAGGAAACCTGACTGCTTATTGTCTGATGGTTCTTGTGTCTGGGCAGAAACTTCTCTCAGCAGCATTAGCTCCTGAGGAGCTCCTTACAAATAGACACGGTTCTGGCATGTTTCTGATAATCATTCCCAACAAAAATACAAACTAACACTTGGGGCAAAGGGAGAGCATCTCTCATTTACATCAGTAAAATAATATGTTATTACTCACTTTGCTAACTTGTTGCTTAAGTGAACGATGTTTAAGAAGTCTGCAGAGATAATGCATTATCAGCATTACACAGTAGTTCGAAAATGTCATGGGGACAAGACCACAATGAACAGAAAATAAAACAAACATGGAAAAGTTTGCTCTGCACCTGAGCAATTTTAACCAAAACTGGTATGTGGAGATTACTAAAATAATGTCCTGATATATTTCTTTCTGGTCAAAAAGCAGCATGCTTATTGTTGTCTGGTTTTCTTCTGTAAACTCTGGTCAGTGTGGTCTCAAATAAAGTAGAAATGTTTTTGATGCCCTGCATGAGTCATATGTGGGTGTATAATTTCACTTACTGTTTATGGAAGTGTCCTGTTAGCAATTACAGCTCTTTTAATTCAGTAACAGAGCTGGTGATTTTTTTTTTCAATTAACATTGCATTCACTGCAGAACAGACAGTTAGGAGAGGACCACAACTATAAATTAACTGAGGCCAAGCTGAATTTATAACTCAGGCTGAAAAAAATGAAGGAAAATATTTTTCAAAATCAAAGTAAACGACTTTTCTTTTCAAAACTGAACAAAGATTAGACTACAAGTTAGTCTTGAAATAACATAGACCAGATTTCTTACAGATAAACTAACATTTCTCAACTTCGTCCAAAATGAATGTTGTAATTTCTGTTTCACTCAACATTTCCCACTCCTTCTCAGGTTCCACTTAACTTTAAGTTATTCTTTCTAGGCTTTAATTCTGTCAGTCAGGAAAGAAAATATACATTTGTCACTTATGTTGAAGAATCTAGTGCTATGCTATCACAGGATAAAGAAAAAAAAGCCCTGTAAAGGAAATGAGAAAAGACTGTGAATAGTAACTTGAGAAGAAGACACTGCACTAAGGAATATTCGGTAAAGGAGAGTCATTAAAAAAGACTAAAACCAGGGAAATACAACAGCTTTCAGCTTTTCTTTAACAAATATGTCCCTGAAAATCCCTGAAGGATCACAGAGAAATCATTAGAACATCATTTTTATTAGTTTACAGAAAACTAGTTTCCCTTGTGATACAGCAATTTCTGCTTTTATTGCTTCTAGACTGTGGTCTCTGTGTGACAATTGAGGCCGCTATTCTTCATACTGTAACTCATATAAATACACCTCAAGCAATAAAACTGAAGCTAATTCTCGATTTTCTAGTAAAACATCCACTGAAGCCTCTCCATTTCCCTTCATTCTAGTGTAATAATCAGCAATTATTTGTTTAAAGTAGTTCCCAAGAATCCCCATTGTGACAGATGCTGCAGAAACAGAGAGCAAAAATGTATTCACTCCCCACCTTCAGTAATGACTGCAGGTTAAATAGAGTAATTAAGAGAAGTTCTACCATTTGACCTCAAGGGTGGTATAAAACAAGACAATCAAAATATTACAAAGTGGTCCACAGCAAAACTTCTCATTATTAATACAATGAAGTCATTGTTCTTAAGCAAACATTTTAAATAGCATCCATTATTCATGTGAAGTCCTAAAGATTACCTGCCTGGGATTTAGAAGAAAGAACACATTTGAATATCAAAAATTGGCAGATTTTTTTCATCTTCTTTCATAATAATGATTTTGTACAAGTTTTTATCTCTGTGTTACAATTCTGTTGTTTGAAATGGACCTGTCAGGAAATTATTTTTAAACATATTAGGTCAAACCTTCACCTCTGCAAATCTGCATTGCTTGACTTCAAAGAAATGCAATGAATGGCGTTTGCTATGCTCTGAGGCATATGCTGATTTCTACACAACTGAACTGACTTGGTTACATCCAGTAGCAGCCTGAATTCCCTGCAGTAAAGGTTTTAATGTTAAAAACATTTTGACAAAATCCAGCTTTATAGTTAGAGGGAGGTCACTGAAGTCACAAAAACACTATCTGCAGAAAAATGCACATGAATATCTCATAAACCAAGACAATATCTATGCAAAATGAACAGCACTTAAAACTTAAGAACAAATAACAACCTATATCCTGTTATCTTTTTATCCGTAATTTTCATAAGAGACCCAATAAAGTGTTATAAGGATGCAGCTGGCATCTAAAGTTCACTCTGAGCCACACAGTGATGTGTTTACATTGCCTACTGTGGCCAGTTTTTGAAGAAGGTCAATCCAGAGACTACATACATTAAATCTAAATTGTAATGGTCTAAAGTTGCTTACACTTAGTGTGTAAGCCAAGTGTGCTTGGCTTCATGTATATTATTAATGAAAACTCAGTGTAGTTCTATACAGGTCAAACTTTTGAAATCATTGCTTTTATTTATGCCTCCAGATGTGTAGTTTCACAATAATTGTTAAAATAATGGGAATTAATGCTATATAATTAAGCTGAATACTTCCCTATTAGGAAATGGTGCTTTACTGCAGAGATATTATTACATGGTTCATGTGAAAAGCATTGTTTGGTCTTGTATGTTATGAATGCTGTGTGCACTTAGACTCCTCTCTGAACTGTAGCACAAGGAAAACATGCAAACCAAACAGGTCATTATCATTATGAAATGTATGCCATTCACATCCATTTTGCTGTTTTCTTTGAAAAGTGTAGCTAAATGGTTCCGGAGAGGATGACTACAATAACAACTACAGTAATACAATACCAATGCACACAATTTTCACGTGCACCAACATATCTAAAACCAGACAAATAAGCAATGAGACAACTCTGAGAAATGCTTTAGGGCACCCAAATTAATGTTAAAATGTGGAAAGTAACTATGCCTTTTTATTACTGTTTTTTCCTTACTGAAACAGGACAAGTACCACACTGTGATGAATATGTTCCAAAAGTTAGTGTTCAAACTGTCTCCATGATGTGGAATATCTCTAAAAGCACCACAGACACTTGTGTAACTGAGGCAGTTCATTGTAAGGCTTTTTTAAAATAGCATAGCATGAAACTCAAACTGTCAGTGCATAAATTACTGCTGCCTTGAGGCTGCAATAACTTATGCATCCTTGTATTCACCCTCATATACCTCCCTTTCAAAGAGAAGCTCAGCTCTCCCCTCCTGCCCCCACCTCTCCACCTCTTTGTGGCAACCGTTACAATGCCATTAAAAATCTGTTAATGCCATTGAAAGTCCTGCCCATTCCACGTGAGGTGAGGGAGGCAGAGAAGCGCACAACAAACATCAGGAAAAAACAAACAGGAGGGTTTGGGGGTTTATTTTTTTTAAGAAATATCTGCAAAAAATGTTATTGTAATAATTATGTGTTCATATAACTCATTATTATTTGTCTACAGTCCGGCATAATTTGATTTTATTCCTTTAATAAAAACTTGATCTAATTTGTGGTTATCACTGTCAGTTCACGGACAAAACCAACTGATCGATAATGGTAGTACTACCAAGCAATAGGCAATTCTGTCCAGAGATCCATTACTGACACCACTGTAGTGAGCTGCAAGGTTTGATCTTGCTGAGCCAAACAATGTCAGGAGACTGGCTTCTTTGTTTTTCATTTCCCTGTTTTTGTTCTTCTCTTTTCTTTTTCGCTCCCCTTAAAGAATAAAGCCTTATCTTGCTAATAAAAGATGTGCTAAACTACACAGCCTGTAGACTAATATTTGCTCCTAAAACCATAATATCCCCTTGTTTAAGCTGGGGAAAAGAAAGCCGGTAAGAACTAAGATTGCAGCAAAGAGCATTCTTTGATCTAAAAACACACAATATCTTTAGTCGTAGGTGCAGATCATGACAGAATCCAGTCTGCGATGCTGTTACATGTATATAATTAATAATTAAATTGCAAAATAATTAAATTGCACTGAAAGGATTTTATACTGCAGTTCTGACTTAAACTCATCAAATTAAATTCTTGATGAATTAATGCACATAGACTGAGGTCAGTGTAGTATATGACTTTGGCATTTCGTAAAGCTGAGTGACAATTATGGATTCTTTCAGATATTTCAGATGGCTCAACAGGACATAATGTAACCGAAAATTACAATCAATAGAGCAAATATATTGTTTATATCACAACTTTATCCAATATTTTAGTTTATTTGATGTACTCATCCATTAGAACCACACATAATTCAGTATTAACTACACCAATCATACTCAGTTGAAGGCACCCAAGAGTTTTAACAAATGCTTTCCCACATTAATTCTGAGAGTACATCATTATTTTTATACCACCAGGGGGATCATAGTGTAAATTTACATGGCCATATATAGCCTTTGCTACAAAAGTGACAATATTATGTCCTTAAGAGTGACCAGCATGAAACATCGTGCTAAAAAAGACACCTGAACATGTCTGTATTATTTGCCATATTTATCTAATGGCTTCAGAGTGTCTAAAACATTCTAAGGTACCCAGAGAAAACCTTTAATGACCATCTTGTTCTCTGGAAAGTCCTCTTAACTATAATATAATAATGGCCAGTCTTTGCGAGCAAAGATTTGGGAAAGGTCATTAACCCTTCGAGCCTGCGCAGTGGATTTTTTAGGTGAGACCCAGCGTGCGCCAAACTGAGCCC
>NW_016690182.1:3441479-3698572 GCF_001604755.1 Lepidothrix coronata
GGGGGCTGGGAATCGAACCCGGGTCGCAGCGGTGAGAGTCCTGCACCCTAACCACTAGACCACTAGAGGCCCCTTAACTATGACTATAAGATCTATACAGCTTAAGAACAGTTCAGAGCCACTGCATTTGAGAATGCTTTGTACACCATGTCACAACAACAGGAAAGGAGTAAAAGGGCTTTTCACTGATGACTGGCCACTTCATTAGGTTAAACTAGAATATCTGGAAGTGGCTTTTACTTTACAAAGGGGAAAGAAGCCTCAGTTAAATTCTCACAAACCATAGGTGCTGATTAAAAAAACGCCACAACTGAAGAGAGCAAGTTGGATGTGTCTTTGGCCTTGGGCAGTAGGGTTCAATGCAGAGTGTAGAGTGGTCTTGCTCTTTTATAACCCCATTCTCAAGTACAGTTGGAAAGATTATCAAAATCTGAGTTATCAAAAATGAATTACTTCTCTCCTGAATATGAACAGGAAGTCGAGAAATAACTCATAACTTCATAAACAGCAGAAGAAATGCTACAAAGATATTACCACTTCATGCAAATAATAGTAGTCCTCTTATGCCTAGTATGTGCACAGCCCTGGTAATTCAGTGCATGTTAGTGTTATTATCAGCACTGACAAAAATATCTCCTCAGCAAACAACACCTCAGAAGCTCCTAAGAAACCTTAACAACCACTGCTTGGGATCTGTTAACCCTTCCAGACTGATGTCAGCACGGCACTGTGGTGCTCACGGCTTCCCAACACGTCCAGCTCCAGCACAGATCCCTGTGCTGGGGCACACAACAGGACTGGGCTGTGTTTCCAGCAGTCACAGCTCGGGCTTATGGAATTCTTCAGTCTCAGAGAGGATGCACTACCCACACTGCTCACTGAGCTACTCCCCTGGCAAAAGCACTGTACTCAGGCTCCATCCCACGCACCTGGAGGGAGCACAGACGCACTTCACAGGCAAATCCAGACTCCAGGGCACCCCTGCGCCGCGGAGCACTGAGGAATCCAGGCCTAAACACTGGAGGAGAAATGCTTCAGCATTAAAGGGGATACTGTGCTGTTCTAGGAGATGACAACTCTGTTCAGTTTAACAAGCTGAAGAGGGGCCCTGACTAAATGCTGCTAAGCTGTGCAAAGCACTGACCGCTGATTTGTTTCCTTGGGCTGCTGACAACCAAGGTAAGTCAGAAATACGTGTAAGTGCAAAGCAACAGTCTGTGAACACGATGAGCTCAGGATAAGGAGGAATAAAACCTCAGGTCACCTTTCCCTCTCAATGATTCTTTGCATCATGAATCAAAGCAAAAGAGGTGGCCAAGAAAAGCTATGCATCTGAAGCTGAAGAAATGAATAATTACTTGTTACTGAGTACAAAATTCATGTCAGGAACTTTTAACTTTTTTTCTTTAGAGATTAATACTTAATCACTTTATGGAGCTATTTTTCATCCCACTGTACTACTGTATCTTATACACCTCCTGAAATGCAGGCTCACAGTGCTGTCCTACTCTGAATTGCAAGAAGAGAATTCAAAAATAAAAAAAAGGCAGCGTGATATTAAACGTCTCATGAGAAACCAGAGAAAAATCTCTTTCTAAAAAGAAAAATCCTTTAAAAACTCCTTAACCTAAATACAATACAAGGTCATTTTACCTGCTAGCTGAGTGGGTTTGCCACAAATGCATTCACATTTATTCTTCTTCTACAAAGCACTTGAGTAATCTTTATACTTACTAACAGAGTTGATATTTTCTAGGAAGAAAAAGGCACATGGTCAAACTAGTTTGGTAAATTCTCTGAAACCTGAAATAAGAAACTACATCTAAAAGGGCCAAGTGTCATAGATGAAGGAAAGTACTGAATCTATAACCAATGGATTTGTTCCTATAAACTCCATGGTAAACACCTTTAAATAACTCCCTTAAATGCAAAGCTTCTAAGTAATCCATTATGAGTTTCTTCAAAGGCTCAAGTATTTTTCTACATGAAAAGGGAAGTTCATGGTAAAATTTAAGGGAATTCTTGTGCAGGAGTATGAAAAACTGCTTTTCATTAGTAACCATGGCCACTAAATTCCACTATGACATTCTGCAGATCTTAAGTCAAAGCTCACTGTGCTTTCAATGCAACAAAGGTATTTCCACATACATAAGCAGATGAAGACCAGGTTGGTAACCTGCTGATCAGTGCATCAAATCTTCCATCTCAAAAATGGGACTGGAATCCCTTGCATATCAACATCCATTCACTGTTGTTTGAGACCATCAAATGAAAATCACTTCAGGAGCACAAAGCCTTTAACAAAACTAAATTTTTACACACCATTCACCCAGCATGATATAGTTCTGTATCAAAAGAAATTCAAACTGCATATGAAGTGTCTCTTTTAGTAGTGAGAAAAGAACATGTCGTTGCTCAGCTGAGAACTGTTTTGGAGTATCTGGGGTCGCTCTATGAAAGGAGAAGCTTTGATTTACTAACTTGTTGAGATACTCCATTTTACTCATATATTCCTCAAACGTTGGAGAAATCTCTTTTGTGTTTGGTGTTCTTTTATCACTTGCAACTATTACAGTCATTCCATTAAGCCACAACAGCCTGTGCTCATTCCACAGAAGTTCTTCACTCAGTGAATGGTTCATTTGCCTGGGCTGAAAACCACCCTCTCACTATCACATCAAGCTCACAGAAGTGTGCGGTCTCTCATAGTGTATGTTGGTTATCTGTTCCCTCACTGTGAATAAGAAACAGCCACTGTTGCATAAATTCCATGTGCCAGCAATAATAGCTGTCACTCGGGTTAAGAAACAACAATTTCTAGGTGAAGAAAGATGCGCAGGAAGAGTAGACACACAGTCAAGATCCAGTGAAGGGTGATAACATTTGCAAACTTGTAAGAATACTGACATGCTAAGCAACTGCCACCTTAATTGCATTAAGGCATAGGGTGTCAAAATGTCTTTCCTTCGGAAAACTCATGATAACCAGAACGTGCTCCTCCATTGAAACAAGTACTAAAGTTCACACACTAATTCAATGTTAAACATCACACCTCAGAAATTGCTTCCTCTTGATTCTGTGTTCAATAGTGCTGCTGTCTTCAGTCACACTCAGAGTACGAGCCCCCTTATGCAGACTTTAAGTCATTGAGATAGTTTACTTCCAGGAACAGAATCAGCCCAGTTCCCCAGCTGAAGCCAGTCTGCCTTGCTTGGAGCATCGGAGCCAAAGACTTCAAGTTTTTAAAGCTGTTCTGCATATACAGATGGAACATAAACTCAAGCAAAGTAACTTTCAGTAACTCCTAGATCTGTTGGGTGAGATGGGTTAAACAAATAGGGTTGATAAAGATTTACCTGCAGTCTTTTGCACACGGGGATTCTTTTCCACAGTCTTCCTTTCTAGTCTAAAAAGTCCCATCTCCTTGACAGGATCAAAAAATTCCACCTTGTTGCCTCTGATTCCAAGCAAATCCTTTCTATCACCTCTAAAGCTTAGCTTTGTGTCAAGTCCTTTCCTTTGCCTCAGAGCAAAAGGGCCAACAATGCCTCTCATGTATCTTTTCAGCCCTTCCCCTCTCTACCTGCACTTGGAAACTGTCTTGAACTTCAGCTTCGTTTCAAGAAATCTGGAGAAGTGATACTGACCATTTAAGCCTTGCTGATGGCCACATAAAATCAAATGACACCTAAAGCTTCTGCCACTTAAATGAGTTGTGCAAACAATGAAAAAAATTAAATGTTACGGCTCTACCGAAAGTTGATCAAACATGCATATTTATGAAAAGCTAAATATTTAAATGCATGCATTTACATGATTTAGGTTATGAATACAATCATTCCCAGGCTCATCTCTAAGGCTCTGGTGAATGGAAATGCTGCTGGTTCTCCTGTTTACTACATAAGATATTCAGGGCCACAGCTCACGATCCTGAGTTTCAGTTGCTTTCATTAGGACTACGAGGGTGCACATGAACAGAACTTCCAGAAATTCAGACTTCCAGAAATTATTTATGCAGGACCTGCCCGTTCATACTCTGTATACTGAACCTTCTGACTCAGGTTTATGACCTGATTTCACATAAAGTCAAGTTAGATACTGACACTTTCTCAGCCACAACCAGATTCACAGCCAGTGTGAGTGAGGCTACCATAATATCCTTTTCTTCATGCATGGGCTGACACACTTCCTTATTCTCAGAGGTCCCATGAAACAAGACACAAATGTGTTGCACATGTGTAGTTACTCCTCTTGTTGGAAAGCACTGCTGGCAGTAGTGTGTGTTCCAACAGCTTCAAAGGATGCTCAGGCATTTGGCCTGGGCATCTCAACACCAAACTGAACCCACTGTGTGCTTGTCAAGAGGCACAAAGCCCCAGTACAGCATACCCCATGAACTCTGTGCTGTTGGTTTTCAGCTGCATGTTGGTCTTGCCAGCATGCAAGTCTCGCCATCTCATGCTGGATGACTTTCAAAGCTGACTCACACTTCTTGTCCATAAGCTAGAAAAACGGTTTAAGCGATTACCAGGGGTAAGCTAAACAAATAGCAGCTAATGGGAAAGATCAGGAGAAAAACGCTTAAGGCTCTCAGTCCACCTAAAAACCGGCCAACATCCATTCTCCCACACAGGGTCTCAATGTTTGTTTGGGCAAGGATCAGTGAAGGGGCTTTCTTCTGTGTCTGTGTACCACAGAGACCAAGATAAAAGGAGTCTGTATGAGACTTCAGAGATTTCAGAGGAAATAAATGGAAAGTGATTATCAAAAGCTAGATTTAACTGTTCAGGCTCAGATTATTCCCAAACACATTTAGGCAGTAAAATTAAACAGTAAAGCAATCCTGGAATTTTTCAGTTAAGATCCTGGCGTATTTCCTGTGCAGAGCCTTGGTTCATACATTATACTGCTGAAAGCAACAAAACAATGCACCCTTAATAAGAATGTCAAGGTTTGCCTCTCTGTCAGGGTAAATTACTTATATTTCATACAAATATTGCTAAGCAGTATCTACAACTTTCAATTCTATATAAATACAAACTCTAGGCATTATAATATGGTAAAATCACTCATTCCCAAAAGCCTGATTGTGAAAGAAACAGATCATTTTCTTATTCCATGTAAGTGCATGAAATATGATTGTTCTTCAAATCTAAATAATGGATTTTCTATTGTAAGCATCCTTACACTGTGTGTGTTCTCTATTGTACCAGAGCATGAAAACCTGAACCTACACCATACATCCTTTCAAGAAAAGCCACGCAAAAGAAGCCACATTCTGTGGCCATGCTACAAGTTCTCTTTTGACCTAGAAGAAAATTTCTGGATGGCAGTTCCTGGGGCACATAATTCTTCAAATGTACAGATCTGTGACATGGAGGCTGAGCCTCAGCTCAGGAGGTTTTGCCAAGATTTTATTCCCTGCTGTGCATTTCCCACTATATAAAGAAGTGGGAAAGGAGAATGAGACAGCTCATCTACATAGCTACCTAAATGCTAACAATTGATACTGTCTGCATGTCATCCCCATGAACCTGGGCTGCTGTCCAAAACACTCCTGTACAGAGCCAAAAAAACTCAGAAGAATCAAGGTTTGCAGTAACTCTTCCCTGTTTTGTCACCTCTGGTGTTTTATAGGCTTCCAAACAAGCTTTGTATGTTCCATTATTCTTCACCACAGACTGATTTTTACAGAAGAAAATGTCAACATTTTAAATCCTTTCATACTTCTGAAAGCATAAGCAAAATACATTGCATCAACCTTTCAGGTGCAACTGAGAATTAAACAGGCATATAAACATACTAGCAAACAAGAATTGTAATTTTAAAATGGACCAAGCCCATGTTTAATTCTGAGAAAAGCATAAGCCAGCATTAAATCCTTTTTTCTGTATGCAAGCGATTCAAAGCAGTTCCTCAGTTAGTGGAATAACCCCCCTGCTCTGAAAAATAAACATGTTAATGAACAGCTCAGCTATTGACTCTTTTGACATTTGACTGATCAGCAGGTGCTGAATTCAGGGTTTATTACTGCTGGTGTAGCTGCTTCCACTGGTTTCGTTTTCCCCCTTCACTGAAGAATGATCTTTATAAATAAAATAAAACTTCCTGACATGCAGAAATACAATACAGAGTTTAAAAATCAGCTGTGTGGAAGGAGGAGTTCTTCTGCACCTCTCTGCTGATGGAAGGTGCTTATAAACAGGATTCAGTCATTCTGTGTTGCGTTACATTTTCCATTGCTGTTTTCAGGAGAGACAGTCCACCAGAACACAACATTCTAAAATCCCTAGGAATCCATCAAGTACTAAAGCAGTCTTTTTAGATTCCATAAAAATTAATCTTACCCCAGATGTTTTGCAGAAAAAAATGTTATGTTCTATATATGAGTAATTTTCAGTGCAACTCTTATTTCACAAAAAAAAAAAATCCATCAATTTAATTTTGTGGAAGCTATAATGAGCCTGGTTCTACATACTGCTTCTTTTATCAGCTCCAATCTCTCATTCTCCAGGGAAAGCAGTACAGAAGTGTCTTGTCCTTTGATAGCAATAGATAACTAACCTCATTTTGTAAAAGCAGAACTAAACAGAGTTATTCTTTGTCTTCAGCAGGAGCAGTGAATCAGATCTCATTGCCTTGTACTGAACCCCTTTTAAGGCAATTTGATGCCTTACACATGATCATTGAGAAGCTTCTATTTGTACCTTTCCCCCCCCTGCTCTTTACCTGGCATTTCTTTATGCAACAGGGGACCAGAAGGTTTTGTGTCTAAAAGAAACAGGACTGGTTGTATTTCCTGAGGCTGTATTTTCAGGCCTTCTGCATCCGTACCCATCCATTACGTTCAGGTCAAATTTTTGTCTTTCTGTAGCAGCAAGGATTAAAGATGTAATTGCTTTTAAAGTAGACATTTTCACCTCTCCTTAGCCACATAACCCAGGGCTTTAGATTAACACTTCTCTGCCTCAGCCTTCACCTAGCCAGTGTTAAACAATTAAAAAAATATATTAGCCAACCACAACATTATTTATCAAAACTCCTTTTCCTTGATTGTAGGCCACACTAGATATGTACTGACAGGCTAAATCAAAACCAAACGACAGAAATACTTCAGATTTACCGAGGTATTTGATACAGTGCCATAAAGACTGTGATCTCTCTGCACCTCTGCCTAGACTGACCTGCTACTGAGTTGGTAGGCATTAGACAAACCAAGACAGCACTTTCATGTCCTGTGAGGACTCCTATGATCCAAAGGAAGAACACGAAGACAAATCACAGAAATCACCTGGTGTGATTTTGTTTAAATGATCTACATGACAGATATCAGTGTCTTTCTGCACAGTAGGTATGACATATCAAAGTGACTTAGGACAAAATGCCTGTGTTATACTGACAGATGGAAAGTGAACAATCTGTACAAAATTATGTTTCTCTGGCAAAAATAAACTGAAATGGAGCACCATGAAAATTTAAATAAACAAAAGCTTCAGTATTATAATTCCCCATACCATTTTTATAATTAAATGAGAAGTACTTCACACTTTCATGCAACAATCAGATGACTGTGAAAAACCACAAGTTCACCTCTCCAGACATTCACACCTGTGTTACTCCAGACTATTGACTTCAGTGGAACAATACCTGATTTAAAATAAAGCAAGAAGAGAAACAGACCTGAAGAGTGCAAGTAAACCTGAGGTTTTTGATGAAACATAATTCTCAGCATGAGATGCAAAAGGTGACTTTCCTGACAAGTGCTACCCAAATTCTTAATAGCTTTCTGTATGTAGCCTCACCTCATCTCATCCTGACATAATCTTAATTAGTCTTAGTTCTACTGCAGAGAAGCCTACTGAGGCAGTTAGCACCATATAATTAATCAGATACTTTGCACACATCACAGCAACCAACAGTGTCAACTTACTGATGTGAGTTAATACAAACAGAAATCAACCCTGCCTTTCCCTTTCACATGAACTAAACACATGAGGCATGGAATGAACACATGACTATTTCTTCTACACACTGCTTAAGTCCCTTCTTCCCTTAGCAGCCATTTCCTAATGCATCATTACTCTGCAAAGTACTTCTTCTGGTACTAGGAAAGAACATGGAATTTGGTATTTCTCTTAAATTTCTGTTTCTCCATAGAAGAATAAGTCCAGCAACTGAAATAAGCAATGATATGACATAATTCTTGCTGGTGAAAATCACGAATCTCACACTTTATTTTTTTTCTGTGTGCTTTAGAAGGTTTTAAGAAACTGAATTTTACACCTGCACATAAATACATATTTGAGAGCACAATCTGCAACATTCAGTCATCTCATAGCAACGGAAAATAAAATATTATTTTATACTTAAGAATATAAATATATATACAACGTACACACTAAATCACTGAATTAAAAGCTTCACCACCTATCTATGTAATTGTACATCTTAACTTTATTCTATTGTTTGAGATTTATCTTTTGTCTTCGTTGCAGGAGCCAAACATGACAGTATTGTACCCAATGTCACCAAGGGGGAAACCATATGATTATATGATTTGATGGCAAAGAACAAAAAGACCACTGTTTAAAGGAAGCAATTTTATAAAGCTCCATTCTCCTAAGCTTAAACCGAAAGAGTTCATTATAACCACAGGGTTTATTCAGTTTTGTATGGCCTCTGTAATATGCTACAGTGTTTATTAATAGAAAATGCAATGTTTAATACATGGCAGTGTTTTGCTTCAGCAGAACACTGTAAAACTACTTGCAAGAACAATTTAGTGCATAACTAAATTCAACATAAGAAAGAATAGTGTAATATTTAGTGATTTCTCAGATTCTCAGCAGATTATAATCTTCTTAGAAAGGCAGTATTTAAATGATAGTTTATTTCAGTAAACTGTTTAACACCTTCTCCTGACAGTGTTTGTGTCCCAAAGCAGTTAAGTATCCAAGACAGGAATTATTAAAAATTATTACAGCTCTAGTGTTTGCATTTCCAGTGGTATCTCAGCAAAGGAACACGTACAGTCTGTTCACTGCCTGACACAAGGAGTCCTTCACCATTATTACTGTCCAAACTCTTGGGATGTTTTTTTGGTATTTGAAGGTCTATCACAAGAAATTAGGGAGCTTACTGGAATTGCCACATATTTCAGATGGTCTCATCCATGATTACCACTCCTCAAACAAAGAACTCTAATGTCCATTTCTCAGTACCTAATTGCCCTGCCTCTCCCTCTTATAGAAAACTTCTTAATTTGTTATAACACTGGAAGAATTATAACTGATAGGAGTGCTACCAAGTTTGTATTAACCAAATTAAAGCACTAGTAGGTAAAGACAATAAACTGTTCATTTTTGTTCCTCTTTTAGCAGATGGCAAGTATGTCACCAAACAGCAGCAAGGAGGATATATGTATAGGGAGGACAGATAACATGGTAACTTTATCCCAAACAACTCAAAACCCATCACCAAGCTACCTATATGTACTGATGCCTCTTCTGTCCTAAAGACACAACTGTCCTTTATCTTCTAGCCCTCAGCTTCATTTTATAATCCTACATTCACCTTCACTGTCATCTAATTCAGATTTGTCACTGACACTTAGATCAGAATGTCAGGGCCTACGTGCATGTGAACCACTGTAGTTTCACAACATGATCTGGATTAGTAATTGTAATATTATGAGTAGGATGTGAATAGGAAGACAACACAAGAGGCAGATGGCAACAGAGGTAAAGTCAGATTCCTGGGGCTAATTCCACCAGCAAGAGCTGTGTTTTAACCTGTGATTAAAATCTTAGCACGAACAAGGCAAAATAATGCCTAGACACAACCTAAACTGTTCCAAAAGGGTTAGTCATCACGATAAGCTCACGATTAGACTCTATCTGAAGATTATACAAAATGAATTGCCAAAAACTGCAAGTTTGAGGTTGCAAGTCCCCCCCCGCCCATGACTCCCGTTACTATCTCAGTTAGTCTGATAGTCATGTCACCTAGACAAATTCTACTGAAACTCTTACTGTTTTGGATTATTTTTCCAGTCTGAAGAGCCAAATTTCTTATTAGGCATGATCTTGGACAACTGTTGAAACTCTTTCTAAAGCAAACTTTATTAGCCTTAATCATGATAAGTTTCATCAGTCCTGGAATAAATGACATTTTACTTTATTACATGCTGTAAGTTTATCACATTTGGCCACATCAAGCCTTTTTTACTCAGACAAATGGCTTACTCACAGGAGCTTTCATTTAAAAGTGGACTAAATTAGAAATATGGATGTATGGGTGTTCTACAAGATTTAAGAAGTAATGGCATTTTTAGCTTCTCCATATTTCATACTTGATCTCGTAGCTAGTGTTTTTCAGCTCTAGAAACATTTAACGCCTCAAAATCACTCAGAAAATTCTGAACTCTTGACATTCACCTAAAATCAGACTGAAAATTACTTTCTTTCAACATATGATATGCTCTTAGTTGGGCGATGCTACTAATCTTCAGTGTGAAAAGCACAGCCACTGAAGACTTGATGCTTAGCAATATGCAGTAGCCTAAGGGATTGGAATTTTGTCATGGGAGCCAGGAACAGAATCTAAGCTTCTTTGTCTCTATCCAGATCCCTTTGCTCTGAAGAAGGTCTTGGAATTGCAAATCATAAAACTGGCGAGAAGAGCATTGGCACATCTATTTGATACAAAAAATGCTGCCCAGGTGAAATCTGTAACAGAGCAAATTCTGTATGCTCAGAGCAGGTGGCAACAGCTGCTCCACAGAAATATGCAAGATTCCTCACAGAAAATGGTTTCTGATGTCTAGATCTCTTTTTGACAGTATTTGCTACATTTTGTGCTTTTAGTATTTAATAATTGGTTTAAGTCTGGAAACATTGGTTTTAGTATGTTTCCACTCAGTAAAACATAACTCTGGTCATTCTTGTCATGTATGTAAATTTGTCTCTGGATATCCATGTGACATATCTGGAGCATCTTTTCTCCAGCCGAGCCCTAAAGCATCTTATGCTCTCTATTCTTAGACTTTATTGATGCCTAGGCATCTCCAGAGAGTATCTGAGCATGGATTGTCTTTGTCCAGTGACAGCAGAAATGTGCATTTATGTAAAGTGGTGCAGGATTTGTAATGTCACACAGGGTGGAAGGTTTTGCCTAACAGCCAACTTCATAGTGTTGACTTTATTTATTTTGCAAGGACTCAAAAACCCTGGCAAGTGCTGAGTCTGTGGTTCCATGGAAACCAGGTATGCCAATTGAATGCTTACATTGTTAACAATATCCTCCAGAAAATCTCTTAAAAAATGATCATTAATATTAGGATGCCTTCTTTTCATTTATCCATTCACTTTAGTTTCTTCTTTCTAGGACCACATGCTACCTACATCAGAAGAAAACTGTGCTGCACATACTGGTTCTGGTAATACTTAAAGCAAGCTATGAAATATAAAAATCAGTTAAAATGATGGTGCTTACCCCGTTCTGTGTCATAGAGGTACACAAACTTTTCCCACTTATAATAAGTCAAGAGACTCAAGATGGCTCCTTTCAATGCTGGCCTCATCTGGATGACAAACTGCACATCTGCATCCGTTGGGAAGCTGGGTGTGATGAAGGATGTGTGAAGGGCTCCACAAAATGACGTCAGTGTGTTCATTGACATCTGGTCATAGAATCCAAAGATGGCATAAACTCCTCTGGAAAACTGTGAACAGACTAAGAAAGACAGACGAGGGTGTGAAAATCTGAAAAACACTGAATGCAATCAAACTTTCAAAGTATATTTGAGGTAAGCCTTCTAACCATTCCTGATATTCTGTATGATGCAGCAGATGGAATGAATTAACGAGATAATATATAATAATTTCAGTGTAGCAGTAAATTGTACTGACTTTATAACAATTAAACTGGCCTGAACACATTTTTGATTGTGACTTCTGCTATATTGTAATATTCCATCTCTCCATATTCTCTAAAAACAAACATGGGATTACATTGCCTATCTCTAAAATACCTTCCCTTGACAGCACCTGGAGATCTCTGTTAGCAGCTATGTAACAAATGTCAGGTCTGCCTAAAAGTCAAAACATTAAGGTGTAGTTTTCCAGATTGAGATTTCCTTGATTCAGATCAAAGACATCTGGATGTTTTATTCCCTTACAGTCCATAACTCTGAAATTTCTGTGTGGTCTTTTTCAATGAGAAATTATGGTGACTTCTTACTCGAGTGTTAAAACCTTTCAGAAGAATATGGAAAGTCTCTGGCTTATTACATGACCTCACAAATAAGCAACACATCTTGTTTCTTTATGGGAGGCTGTTAGTAATTAACCATTCTGCTGTCCTGAGGAACCCACCTTGTACCAGAAAATAATCCAAGTGCAGACAAAAGCATCTTTTTTCACACACTTCATTATTTCCCATCCTTTACAGAGATTGAACAATGACCATTTTGGACAAAAATGAAAGTATTTCAATTTATAAACATGGCCGACTTCACTGGAGTTGCAGGAAAAAAGATTTTCTTTGTTGTTCAGCTCTGTAGGAAAAGTGCAAACTTCTTGCGACCCTGGGTTCTTTCCACGAAGGGATTCTGCATCAGACATAGTGAGGGAGCCCGATCTGTGAGGGGCTGGGACTCTCACTCATAGCAAAGATGTACAACTGCAGTACACTGTGGCACAGCAGCACTTCCAATCAAACCATTTCTGGACCGAGAAGAGCAAGTCCTATTTGTAATGAAAATAAGTCTCCCAGAAAAATGTTCACTCAATTGTAACAATTTTGCTTGTCAAGAACTGGATTTAACAACAATTTCCAACTAACCCCATTAAACATTTTTGCCAAAATGCTGCATATTTAACTTTGCAAAAAGCAAGGGCAAGTAATTACCAGTAAGGAAGACCTGACTTCTACACACACAAATACAGCAGCGTTACTTCTGAGAGTACCATCATGAAACACTTCCCACCACAAAGGCTACCACTTAGAATCACTAAAGACTGCTAAAGTAATCTCAAACAGGATTCTCCACAATATCAGCTCATTGACACAGCATCATGGATAACACCTCACATCGGCAGTCAGGTGTGAAAATTTGATTTTCTTCCTGGAGGTCCAGATGTAAAAATAAAAATGCTATTAAGGAATTGCTTTAAGTGTTTAAGACACTGTAAGAGGACATGACCAGCTCTGGATACCAGTAGCAAACTACAGCTGGTGCAGACATAAAAGAGACGTGCATGAGACACAGAAAGGAAATCAGAAGTGGTGATTTCTGAAATAAAAGTTTGCAGAAGTTCTTCACCACAGTAAAAAAAAGATATAAAAGAAGCTATAATACAGTAAGAATTTATTCCCAGAGGGATGACTGAGGAATTAAATACACTGTTTAAAAAGGCATTTTGTTAAACTATATACCAGCAGGATATAAAGTTGAAAAGCTTCCATAAAAAATATCTGCTGAAGTAACAAATAAAAAGCATTAACTCACAGGTGGAAAAAGGAAAAAATAAAGATTACATTAGAAAGTCTGGCAGTCTCCAAATCATTTCAATGGTCTGTAAACCCTCTAATTCCACGTGAATAATCAATAGAGTGGGACTAGTGGAGCTCAGTGTCCTCACATACACTGAGCCTGTACCTCACAGATCAGGCTTCTTTTACATATTTATTAATGGCCTAGTTTACTAGTTTTTATGTAGATTCTGTACTGCAGAAAAAAGCAAGTATTCCAGGAAACATCCCTTCTTGCAATGCAAACAAAACATATTCTCAAAGGTCTCCTGACCCTAAAAACCCAGAGTATTTCAAACAATCCCGGGTTCACCCATTATTTCTTATCAGGTATGAGGCATAACTCAGGAATACTTTTGAACTGTGACTCAACTGAAATCGCTCAGCTTTGTAGGGACACTGCATCTGAAAAAAGTCACAAGGGAGCCCAAAAAGCCCAGCATGTTATCCAAGCTTAGGATTTTAATGGAGAATACAGATCAGCTCTTATTAGGACTGCTAGTTCCTACATCCCATACAGTCAGTAGAGAAGAGGTGCAGCACTAAAGGGAACTGCCAGTGGCTGGCTCCAGTGGGGACAGTTCCTGTCCCCTGTTCCTCTGCCCTGTGCTGGGAACCAGCTGGAAAGTGGTCAGCTTTGTGCTGTTCCTTGTTCTTAGACGAGCACCAAGGCACTGCGGCCTTGAGTTTGAAAATGGTTCAAGGTCTTTGTCCTTCGGACATAATTCTGTCTTTCATGGCTATTTTAAAACACTGAATTAAAATGCATTTTCATAGCAGATTGTGCTCACTTATGCAAAGAGCTCACTCTTAGTTTGTGAGTAATCTGAGGAAAAAACTAAACAGAGTCTGTGGACAACCTGACCATAAGCAGGACCTTCTCCATGTAACACCTCATAGCCACCATGGAGCTGCTGCTTGCATGGAGGCAAGAGCTGCTGATTCGGCCTTTCAGGTATTTGCAACTGTTTTTCCTGAAAATTCTGGATGATCACCAACAATATCTTCTAACAAATGCAAGGCCCTGTCCAGTTGTATTTCCCCTGATTCAGGTTTGTATTCACTGCAGATTTTAAAGATTTAACCCTTTAACAGACTCTCTGTCTTCTGTTAGTAGCTTATTCTTCGTGACTATCCTGCATGCACCGTAGCGTGACAATTTTACTTTACTGACCTGTTTAAAGGGCAAATAAACTTTCGTTTTTATAAGGAAAAGCTAAAAGGCCAATTATTGTGGTCCTCTGTGTTTATTTGCATTTTTGAACTCACAGTCTTATCTTTTGTATAGTTTGTGACCTAATCTCCTATATTATCAAAAGAACTAATTGAATATCCATGAACTCGCAGCCACATTGCTATTTTTTTTCCAAAAAACAAACATGTAATTACAGTAATTTTAATTACATTATTATTCTAACATCACTGGGCCAGAGGGAAAATTTTAAAAATGGTAACTAAACCTCAGCTTTAAGCTCTTTCTACAAAGTACTTTCTATTGACAATCACAACTATCCTCATGTCTGAGTAAGAATTTTGGTATTTTTCCTTAATTAATCACAGCTGATTTATGTTTATTTTTCCCTATTTGAAAAATGCAGATGGTAAAACACATACTTTGGCTGCTAAAGAAATGATTTGGACACATCCTGATGCAAACTCATTCCTCAAAAAAAAAAACCAATTTTTTTTGCTGAGCTATGCCTGTATGAAACTGCTCTTAATTAATTATGGTGATGTACATCTCTTTCCAAAGCAAGCACATATGCAAGTTGCTTTATAACTTGATCTGAATAAGTTTCAACCTCCACAAACAAGGGAGAGAGGCCCTGAGCAGCAGTTCTCCAACAGGAGATCATGATAAGCCATTATTTTGGCATTAGGTGTAAGGTGAGTATTTATTAATGCTGACTTAACACTGGGCTTGTTCTCACAGAACATGAGCTGCCACATGCCATCGTGTTCAGGAGAGGAAGGGATGATATGATAGAAGCCTGTGAATTCTCAAGCATGTCAAGAGAAGATAAGAAACTTTCAGGTCATGACAGACTGGTGTTTTCTGCCAAGGAAGGAAAACGCTCAGAGCCAGAATGATCACAGTGGTAAGCAGAATTTACTTTCAAATAAAAAACCAAACCAAACCCAAGCAAACAATATCCCACTTAAGCCACATAAATAAATCTCGGTTTCTGTACTGAAAGCAGCTGAGCCATCCTAAGTGTCAGTGTAACCCAATGAACCCAGACTTCTGTTTTACTTGCAGTTCCATCCTCCCTCCAGACAAGTCAGGCCCACCACTGAAACATGCTAAGATTAACAGGTAAGATTCTTTTCACTCAGACCCCCGGAAGGCCATGGGCCAGAACCTCAAAAGATGCCCCATTTCACACAAGTTCTTAGATGTTTTGTGCCTTTTAAAAATTTATTTTTGCTATCTAATGGTGTTTAGTTTTTCTATCTTCTAGTGACTGTGAGTATTCCTGACACTGCAAGGTTGTACAGGCTCTGACATCTCTACTGTCGATTGCCTGGAAGCTAAAGTCAAAACTTCTCTGACACCTTTTTTTTTTTTTTTACTTCCAGTCTTACTACAAACAACTGAAGCGTTACTAGGAACATTTACAAGCAGTTTTGGATTTTGCTTGTTTAGAGAAAAGATGCATAAAGCCAACAAAAGGGATATGTTAATGGTGGATCTTAATACACCATTTCCACTGGATGATATCATTAGTGACTGAACTGTAAAAGTCAGCAGGACCCTCCACTTCCACACGGGATCTAAGAGCTCAGCAGTTTTGGAGTCAGGGGTTGGAGGTTACAATACTATTCCTTCTTCATTACTCTTTTTATGGACCAGTAATTTCCCTTTGTCCATATCAATTTCTTATAAAGTAGATCTGACAAAATCAACCTGTGTCAAAGGGACACTGCTCCAGTGACACACCTACAGCTCTCTGGGAGGAAAGGCACTGCTGGAGCTCCATCACCACAGACATTACTGCGTGCTGCTCATACCAGTTCCTCGGGTTTGTGTTCTGTGTTTCCCTCAGCTGTGAAATAATTTTATTCCCTCCACTTTCTTCTGCCAATTGTCTTGGACTCCACACAATTCTCACTGCCAGCTTCTGCCAACAGACTAATGGGACTACTTTACAATGGAATAACGTGCAACACAGAGCAGTTGCCATTTCCTATCTAAGGCTCCACCCGATGCCTTCATTGCTGTAACAATGCAAGGGTGGTCATGAACATCACTTCTTACAGTCAACCTGCAGTCTTGCACTTAGAGAGGTGGACAATGCCTCTACTGCTTTCTTCCACTTTCACACTGAATGAAAAGGGGCACTCTCCCTACCTTGAGCCCCGAGGAGATCAGCACAGCAGTGCCCCCGAATGCAGAATGAGATACTTTCAGGGGGCTTCAGGCAATCAGACTTGAGAGCTTCCTTTAAACACAAACTCATCATATTAAAAATTTAAAAGCAGGTGAACCGCATTTACCTATAGCCAATAAAACCATCTTTTACATTTTAATTAAGACACTGAGTTCTGATGTGAAGAAAATATTTCACTGTATTGTTTAAAATTTAGGTCAGAAAAGACGGATTTCTGAAAAAAGCTATTTCTGCAATAGTTAACAGTGAATATTCTTGGGGGCAGAAGGGAACCAAGGAAGTTACAACTTGGAACTGGATACAAATCTTCCTGAGGCATTGGCTGTAACATCACATCTCTTCCTACCTAGAAATGGATATGCACTCACAAACACAAAGAAATACACTCAAAACAAAAAAGTCCCAACCCAAAACCTCACAGTGGAACACAAAACAAAATCATGATTTACCCTTGTTACTTCATTTATGGCATCAGTTTTCTAAGTGATATAACTGCAGTGCTTTATCTAGTTCTTTTTAGAAAGAACTAAGCTTGCTTGCTTCATTCTATCTAATGCCTTCTTCAAACATACACAGTTCCTTCAGTTTGCATTTCTTTTTAGGAGAGCAAATAAAATAAAACCAGCACATTCAGGCACCAGGAGGGGGATATTATTAAATTGCAAATGAAAGGCATGAGGATTAATCCATTCATATTTTACAAACCATTTACTGGAAAGCAATTCAAAACACGTGTTCAGATCCAAGCATCCCCAAACACTCCCATGTCAAGATCCTGTTCAAGATTACTTTGGTCACCCTATCAAAACTCCATTACACACTATTAAAGCAGTCTTTATTTCTTATCTGCTCTTTAGGATGACTTTGGAACACCAATCCCAATTACAGTTCCTCCGTGCTGACTGCTGTACAAATACATTACCACAGCCCTGGTTTCCTTCATGTGCCCAATTATTTATGACATACTTGACTCATTAAACTTTACACATTTTGGCTTTTATATATACTACCACGGTCAAATAAAACCCTAACAATGTACATGAATTTGCTGTGTGCTGGATCTTCTTTTCACACTGAAACATTTGTGTGAATTTTATGAGGGTATGAAAAATGCCAGCTTGCAACGATAAAAATAGGCCACTTAGGCTGTAACAGTGTGGTGGGAACACCAGCAGCACCAAGTCTCACCCGTGCCATGATGCCAAGAAGGATCTGCCGAGACCTGCAATGGCTGCTCGTGAGAAAGAAGTGCATCCCTGAAGTCAGATCCTTTTGGACACAAAGGCTGACAAAAGAAAGCTGCAGTTTCAGAAAGCTCTCAGTGAAAGGCAGCTGATGTTCACTCAGGTCTGAGGTATTTGTCCACTAGTGTACCTTTAGTCAGGTAAAGGTGAACCCAAACTGCCAACTTGATACATATGCAAGTGAAAGCTTTGATATTTAAAAAAAATAGCTAATATATTTGAAATGTCAGTAAAACAGACATTCTTAAGCACCATACTGTAAGACAGACAGAAAGATGGGCTGAACACAACCTTGATTGTCCTGGGAAAGCTGTGCTTAACTTTCTGGAAGCTGTTCTAGTCTGAGAGTACTGCAGGTAGCCTGAGTAGCTTGGAACAGGTTATGCTACCTGTGTTGCTATTTTCTACTCACTGTTTAGTTCCCAAGCTACTTCCAAACCTAAAATGCTGTAGAATCTTAGCTACCTCTGCTTTCAGATTACTAGCCACAAAGCTAAAAAAAAAAATAATTAATTTTTTCAACCTTGTTAAAACTTAAGCACAAGATGAGTCTCTTGTCCCTCAAACCTACCAAATTATAATGTATGTTTTTCATTAAAAAAAGAAAAATCACTTGCCATTCAGAATCTCTGTATTTATGACACATTTCTGATGGTAGCAGAAACCCAGGAGTCATTCCACCCAGTTTCCAGGAAAAGTATCAGCCTATCAGAATGTCTAAATTATAAAATTGTTTACCTGGCATCCTTATTATACACCGATTTTTTTCAAAAATACCATGGATTCTGAGTACTATGAGAGCATTCCTTTTGAAAAGTTATGAGTCAGATTATCATGATTCATTTTGAAGTATAATCCATTGGAGTTTGAAAGAAGCAAACCAGAGGTTTGAAGCTTAAAATGAATTAAAGGTGGGAGGAGATATATATGTGCCATACAGATCAACTGATTTTTCTGAAGGATGATTTAAAAAACATGTTAGGTACTTAAGGACTACACTTAAGTACGTGCTGATCAGAATACTGCATTATCTTGCTTGTGTCTTTAGAAGATGGAGTTCAAGCTTTCAGACCAGGCCCCACAAATTATAACCAAGTTGTCTGTTCTTAAACCCATCCTGACAATTCATAGTCTTCTACTGTTAACAGAGCACTTTCCATCCTGATCCCACCAGTCCCACGAGCTGCTCACAAGAAAGCATTCCTTTTAGTTTTAAGGGAAAGACATTAAATATATACCACACAATTTTAAACAAAAAGCTTTTAGAAAGAAGACTTTGTAACACTGTTGCAGGACTCAGATTTGTACTGTTTGTGACCTCTTCTGCTTTCTGCCTATGCTGGTCCTGACACTAAAGCAGAATTTGGAGGAGAAGCAGCAAGAGGCTTCTCTTTGTAGACAGTTAAACTCACTGCTGGAGAAAAATGGAAAGGCATCGGTATCTTCCTTTTATCCCCTGATGAAAAGATGTTTCTGCTCAGTTACTCCAGCATGATCAATGCCTTGCCAACAGCAGCAGTATGTGCAATGCCAACACTCTCCTCCTGTTTGCAGCTCCACCATCCTGGATGCTTAATATTTATGCCATGGGCCTCCCTCAAGTTTAGAGAGTGTCGAGACTTAACAAGTGGATGTAAAGCAGTTCCTTGAGCTTTGCCCTTTGAGAAAAGACTTAGCCTGTCCTATACACATAACCACATACTCCTTTCTCCAGGAAGCATGGAAGATGAGCTAACACCTGTGTGAGGGAGCCAGAGGAGCTGGCAAAGCTTTTCCCGTGAGAGTCTAAATATATTCACAGCAAACAAAGATCATTTGCGTCCTTCACATCTGATACTCCAATTCCTGTTTCGTGACTAATCTCTGCAGAAACATGGACAGTGTGCATGCAACACAAATATGTAACGCTCATTCGAGTGAAATAACTTGTTTCCATCTGCTGCACCATTTGAAATGCTTTTAATTTTAATCTCGTGTGTTATGCCAGCATGCTGTGATCACTTTGGATGGTAACTGTATCTCTTATTTTCTGAAGCAATTTTTCTAAAAATGTTGGTCAGAGGAAAATATGAAAAACCCTGTTCTTTCAAAAATTACTCAGTTATAGCACACCAGAAAATTTAGCAGCCATTTATTTACAGGCAGCCAATATACTACTAATATGCATATCCAATATACTCTACTAATATGCATATTCTAATAAACACAGTAACATTTGATAGCTTAATATAAAATCATGAATGTTTCTGTAACTTTATTCAAAGTAATGAGAGTCCCAAAACTCATTAAGCACTATGTCTTGGAACAAAAAGACATGTTCAAAAAAATGTTTTTAATATGAACATGACAAGATGTGGTAGACCAGGGAGTACCCAAGTTGCCATTGTTACCACCTTCAGAGATGATTTATCTTACACATCTCGTCAATACTTCAAACAACAGGCTAAGAGAAAGAAAGAGCTTTGTGGTATGAAGTAAAAAATAAATCACACCCATCAGAAAAGGGCAGCATTTTGCAGTTGAGGATGTTAGGCAGAATGTAGGGTTGAATCAAAGCATAGCAGTTGAAGGCAATGCTGTGCCTCAGAGCTGTGGATCAGCAGCAGCTCTCTCCAGCATTCCAGTTCTCTGAAGGGATTTCTTGTATCACTGGAACACCTCAGTATGGAGGAAGTAAAAAGGCAGAGGCGTATTATTAAATGTATGCTTGTTCAGCAGATCCTTCCCTAAGTGATTTCAGAAGTTGACTTCATTCTGGGCCACCGTGGTGAAAGGCAATAAATCAAAACAAGGCTCTGGCAGCGTGATGAAAGATGAGCTGAGTCTGCTGAGGTGGTGCCATTTATAGGCCTGTGGGGATATATTACAGAGGATGAGATAGAAGAGGCAAAACGGCCAACACACCTGAAGCACTGAATGGGGTAAAATTCACCAGGAGGTGAAGGCCACAACTAAGGTTGTCCAAGGAGAAAGGGGGTGCAAATGCCAAAACAGCAGCTGTGCAAGCAGCCTCCAGCTCTGGAGGGTTTCCAGTTGGCTCTATGAATGCAGAGCATGGTGCTGGCTGACAGACAGCCCAGTTTACCCAAAGCAACAGTCCCTAACACTTTGCTGGAAGCTCGGCAATAGTATTCCAGCAAGCACTGCAAGAACATCTCGGACTGGTGGACTGGATTTCACACTTCTGTATCTCTTTCCCCAGTTTACTCAAGGTTCATGGGGTTATGCAGTTCTCACCCAGTCCTTCTGTCCCACTGCTGTCAGCTTAACAGTCTGAGAGGCTTCAGACTAGTTAACACAGAACAGGAAACAGAATGGCTGTTAAAGCTGCCTTCAGCAGCCAGGGAAATTATCTGAAGATGTTCCTTAGGCGCCCAGTAAAGTACCCACCAATGTCACTGGAGATGTTCACATGGAATTCAGCAAGAGCTGGACTAGAACTGAGAGACCTATTGAGTACACTGAACGAGCAAACTACAGAAATGCAAAATCGAAATCCCCACTGCCCTTACAAAAGCATCCCCCATCTATTTTTATTCTCACTATAATTTCTATCTGCCTTACAGTCCAAAGAGTCCTTCTTGCTATCAGCCTCCTGGACCTTCACAATCACATCTGACAGTAATTCACAGACCAGTACCCTCAGTTAAGCCAGTGTCTTATTTGCAGGGAACAACAAGAATATTATTCTTTATAAATTATGCATAATCACTATTTATCAAGCTGGGTTAATTGGCACATAACAAAAGAGCTGTCTGGTGCACAGCTGAATAATGTGGAAGCCAAAATTGATGGAAATGGTACAGCAAAAGCCTGATTGTGAAAGTCACATTGCTACATGTTAATTCTTAACTGATTGCTGCCCTTTCAAAGGAGGAGGGGGCAGCCAAGAGAGACAGACCAAATCTGAAATTATTTGTTAATCTCAGAGGGTTTGGACAGATTGTCACAGCTTTAAATATTGGTTTAAAGTCTGCTCTCAGCCAGCTGCATAGTGAGATGTTAACCTGGTGCAAACACATTTTCTGTGCTCCATGAGACACTGCGACATTTGTGACCAGAGAACAATCTCATTAATCATCAGCAACAGCATGAGACTGTGGTCTGCAGGGGTATGTGTGATGGTGACAGGGAAGTGGGGCTCTTCCCACATCTTCACTTGACAGAGAAGAGCTAAAGGCCTCATACCAAAGCCAGACTAGCAACCCTTTGGTTCTACTCAAGAGGTCCTGGAAGTCCTCATCAGAAACCTGGTGTGCCATGAGACAGCAGCAGTGTGGGGCAGCACTTGACTTTCTCTAGAACTACACACACCTGAAGAACCACAGTTTAGACAACTTTATTCCACATGCACAGAATTGTGTCACTGACACCAGCAATGCTTTGCCAAAGCTGCATGCACAAATATAAGAACATGCTTAGGTGTTTTGATGAACAGACACAGACTGAAGAATGTGATCAAGGCACTGAATCAAAGCTGATGGTTAAATTACTGTGATGCTCACTCTGGAAGGAGGTCCTCCTTCATGATGCATTACAGACTAGCTGGATTAGGGGCACTCAGATGATTTAGTCTGATTTACACCACTACACCTCCACACTTCTCTAGTATCTTCCCTACTAATACTTACTAAAGTCTATCCTAGCAGTAGAACACCTGCAAATCAATGACTTCAAATATCAGCCCTTTCTTCCCTCTCTCTCACACACTTGCTAGGAGAGTTACCAGAACATGAGAACTTTCCCATAATTTTCATTCCTATGAGTTAGAAGCTCTTGTATTCACAAACACCATTAAGGCCAGAGAATCCTGCTGTGATCTTACCATGTTTGTGTTCTCATCAGCATAAATACAAATGGAGAACCACAGATATTTTTAAAAAAATTTCGATTAGGTTATCACCATTACAGCTCCTCTCTATTGGAAACATGGTTAGCAAACATAAGCTTTCCTCTGAAAAGATTCTGACATTTACCAAAGTTACCAAGTTACACACATTGTTCACACCACAGCTCATCATCAGAGGGTTATAGCCCATGCTTTGCATCCATATCCTCCTATCCAAGAGGATCCTAAGACTGAATTCTTGGTGCCCCTTGAGAAGTACAAAGTGACTCATGAAAGAGTTTTATGTGCCAAAGCATCTTCATTGTCCTCTTTGGTTTTGGGGTTTTTCAAAATCTTTACTGCAAACATATTCTGATGTCTCTGGCAGTTTTTTTGACCGAAAAAGTGGAATTTGATAGATAAGACAGTGTGTGCTGCATATCAAATATTCACAAAGGTTAATATCAGTGATGGCACGAATTTCTGTTGTTTCATATGTACAGTTAACCAATGGGCTCACTGTCAACTTCTTAATTTTTTTACATTATAAGTTTCTGGTACATGATTTGATTTGTTTCAAACATGGACCTGTTTTAATGTACTGGGGTTTTTGCATGTAAATAAATACATACTTAAATAAATTGGTTGCTATTGAATAAATCCCTTTTCAACCTACTCTTTAATTATCTGTATCCGGGCCTACTTTCCAAGTGATTCCTTAGCCTCTTGGTTCATAGATGTGCTCCATCTCCACAGATGTATTAGCACCTTACATCCAAATGCCTCTGTAATAGCAGCATTTATTAGAAGTATAAAAAAACCTCTCCTCTCTGGCTTTGCACAAGAATGACTAAATCTGCTAACAACTTGCACCAACAAATTCCAAGCATCCTGCAAAAACACTGTGCAAACTTAGAAGGGAAGAGGAAAATTGAGGCGGGGGGAAGTTCAAAACAACAAATTTGCTGCAACAGTATCCAAGCCTTTTCTGGTTTGGGAACAAAAATTCTAATCCTTATGGCAGAAAATAGGCTTGAATTTCTAAGGAGTAATGCACTGTGGATCCTTCCCTCAGTAAGTCACTTCAGTAAACCTTCCAGAGCTCTTAATCACCCTTTGCCTTACCATAAGGAATCAGTCAATTTAGAGGGTATTGTTCAGCCAAGGAATAAGCAGATGAGTCTCACCAGTGTCTCAAACACAACTATGCAGCACCCAAATTAGTGCAGAGTTGGGGGGAAATGGCCTTAAAACGGCCGTGTGTATCTCCATGACAGCAGTCCTGACATCCAACCGACCAGCACCAAACAGCTCAGCTGCAGCAGTTTGGATGACAGACGGCAATACGTTTCTTTGCCTTAAGGAAATTTCTCACAGGGCTGTACCGTTCCTCAAGCTCTGCAGTGAGCTGCAGGATGAGCTCTTTCCAGCAGACCATCATCACCCTGAAGGCCTGTCCCCATTCCTGCTTGTCCCTTGTTTGCAGCACCACCTGTTCGGGGAGGTCAACCACGGAACAAAACTGCACCAAGGACAGGAAGAGTCTTACTGAGAGATGACAAACCGGAGAGAGTTCCGGATGACATGACATGTAGGCAGGGAAGCTCTTATTCACAGGAGGCACAGACATAACTATGGGAGGAACCATTTCATGAACTCAATGAACTCGATTAATTTTTCATCGGCCTTTCAAAAAAGCTTTTAAAAAAATCAGCTCACTATGCACAACAGAATAGGAACTGATAGGTGACTACAGTTAGAGACTGTAAACAATGTCTTACTTTAATTTAAATGTACCCATGTCACAGAATCACAGAATATGCTGAGTTGGAAGGGACCCAAAAGGATCATTAAGTCCAACCTTTAGCCCTGCACAGGACCATCCCCAAGAGTCACACCATGTGCCTGAGAGGATCATCCAAACACTTCTTGAGCTCTGTCAGGCTTGGTGTTGTGACCACTGCCCTGGGGAGCCTGTTCAGTGCCCAAGCACCCCCTGGGTGAAGAACCTTTTTCTAATATCCAACCAAAACATCCCCTGAGACAACTTCAGGCCACTCCCTCGGGTCCTGTCACTGGTCACCACAGAGAAAAGATCAGTGCCTGCCCTTCCTCTTCCTCTCACAAGGAAGCTGGAGACTGCAATGAGGTCTCCCCTCAGTCCCCTTCAGGCTGAACAGACCAAGTGCCCTAAGTCACTTCTCACAGGGCTTCCCCTCAGGGCCCCTGATCCCCCTCAGGCATCTTTGCTGCCCTTCTTTGGACGCTCTCGAATAGCTTAATATCTTTCTTATATTATGTCACCCAAAACTGCCACAATATTCAAGGTGAGGCTTCACCAGTGCAGAGCAGAGTGGGACAATCACCTCCCTCAACCAGCTGATTTGCTCACCAAAAAAACCCCACAAACCTTAAATTATTTCTGCATCACTAATTTTTTATAAAGTAACTCACAGCATCTTCCAGGTTTTATAGATTAATGATACTGAATTTTAACTTGCAACTTGCAGTGCCAATTTCAGAGTAAATTTAAAATAAATATTTTTCTCTTGCTAGAACCAGTGTAACAGTCATCAAGAGAAGTATTCACGTCATTCAGCAAAAAAGCAGCACACCACAAACTTAGGTTCCAAACCAGGAAAACTCTGCTTCTCTGCACCACAAGCATCCTTATGTATTTCTACACTGCCTGTTAAGACAACAAAAAGGAGTATGATAATGTGTATTTGTTTAAACTGATACAGGTATGGAGCTAATGCCAGCCTACTGTTACTGAATTTTGCTAGTCTGATTTTCAAACAGACCCCCTGACAGGGTCAAGCTTTTCAAAGCAACCCATCAACAGATTATTTTTGGACTTTGAATTCTGTAGGTCTTGAATAGATTTATTTGGTGAATTCAGGTAGTAAATCTTTTCAGATAGATTAATAGACTAAGTGAAGTGTCTTTCTAGACTATAATAGGAGGCTTAAGAGACCTCATTTTCTAAGAAATGTCAGCTATAGGCACAGAAGACTTCTTTGTACTCTGATTTTCTCCATGTATTTTCCATTTACGTGAGCCAGTCCAAGCCCTCCTTCCCACTGGCAATGTTATCAGAGAGACAATACCTTTCTATAACAAAAATAGCACAGAAACTTGCATAAGAAAAATGAATTTGATAACAATAGAATGAGTTTCTCATAATAATTTAATAAATTGAAGACATGAAGATTTAAATCCTCCAGAAGAGCTGCATAAAAGGGACTGATGAATTCATCAGCTCTTCCAAGCTTCCCCAAGAAGCCCAGACAATATTTCTTACCTCCTGTTCTAAAGAGATCACCTATAAAAGAAAAACAGGCATTCAAGTCCCTCTATTATGCTCTTCTTTGCCTCTGGGGCTAAACTCACTGTTGAATCTGCTGTAAGTAAATGTGAAACATTTAAAAATATTCCAATTTGTTTCTAATCTTTTTCATTATACTAATACACTTGTAACACCCTTTCTGGTTAGGAGCACGGTTCTGAACACTGAAGTTGCTATTTGAGCATAGAGCAAGCTACTGACCTTTATAGTTTTCCGCTAAGCCAACAAAAGTCTGCAAAAACATGCCAGAAATGCAAACACAGCTAGGCTGTCACCAGCTTTAGTTAAGCACTGACAGTCCAATATTTCAAGAAGTCCTGAGACCTACAGAAACCACATCAAACAAACCAAATGATGAACTCCATGGACTGAAAAATCCCAGATTATTTTGCAACCATCAACATAATTCAAAAACATCTCTCTCTGGCTATCAATTTTCTGTCACATTGGTGTTATGAGTAAGGACAGCAGGAAATAATTTTACACTGAGTATATGCAATCCATAAATTAACACTGCCTCTTTAAGCACAGAACCTTTGGAATTTTATTATGTTTTAATCTATGTTCAATAGAAATTTTTCATCCCATCAAAATCATTGGGTTATACAAGGATTCAGATGGTGGCCAGCTAATAGGAGCCTCCTCTTTACTCTGAATCTGTCCTCTTATTTTGTTGAGGGTCTACAGGAACATGAAGAGAGACTGACAGAAACAGGATAACAGTAGCCATGAATATATGGCTACGCACTACATATTAGTTCCAACAGAAGCAAGAATGATTTTATTTCTGCTCTTCATAAAAAAAACCTTCCCTTCCATAAAATCTACCCATGATACAGTAGTTGAAAATCTTTCAAAGCAGTACCAGCAAAGTCACCAAGGTTGTGGCCTAGAAGGGAATATTTTAAAGCCATTTCACATCCTAGAAAGAAATGCAATTTAACTCTCTTGGCTCTGGATCCTTTTCTAAGCTGTGGCTTCCCTTCACTTACTTGGTCCTATTTTTCCTCCCTCCCAGCCCCCTAAACCATTCTCAAATAAACAGTATCCTGCTATCACACAATTAACTTTGAATAAAAACACAAGAGGGAGAGTATTACCCAGGAATAAAGATAAACCACTGAACTGCCACAATGAAAATATTTTCTTTTACCAAAAGGACGGTTCAAAGAAATGTAAATAAGTTCAGTATCTAGGATTTTCATGACTTCAGCTAAGCAGAATAAATGTGCTGGGTCAACCAATAAGTGAAACTAATCACGTTCTCCAGAGCTGTGCTCTCCTGACAAGCCGCATTCTCCGGCCTCCTTCTAAAATGGTTGTATCTACAGAGTCCATTCAAACTTCCCAAATGAGGGAGCGAATCCAAAGCACAGTCAGCTAATTAGAGCCAACAACGTGGGAAATGCAAGATAATTATATTCTTTTCCTAAAAGATTTAGTTCTGAATATCAGTTTTGGGAGGCCAGGGGGGAGCGAGTGAGAAATTAATCTCACGCTGGAAAACTTAACTCGCCTTTGTGAGACTCTCATAAGGAATGAAGTAATAATACTGTGTCACTTATTAAGGAACATTACTGATTACAGTAATATTACACAGAGTTGCTGCTGTACACATAATTTTAAAATCTTTGTCCTTGATATAAGCAGAGGTTGTCTGCACAAACAGAAGATGTGCATTTAATCCATGATGCAATTGTACTGAAAAAGAATAAAACCAAGCCTGAATGGAAAGAAAAATATAAATAAAAATCAAGGCTTTTTATAAATAAGGATAATCAACCATGAGAGGAAGGGTTCTTCCTCTAAAACAATGTAATCAGGGTTTCTGTGTTTAAAAAGTGTAATTGTTGCCCAAGACTAAGAAAAGCTACCTAAATGGATGACTGTGGAAAGACTGTTCAGGTGAAGAACTTGGGCTTGTGATTAACTAGATCTGAAAAATAACCACTTATTTAAGCTAAGAAAGCCCACATGTTCTCTTTCTCCTGAAAGACAAAAAATCTACCCAAAAGCAGACATTTGAGTGACATCTAATGGAAGATCATGATGGAGACTACAGACATTGGTTCTTGCAATGGATATTGCTACTAACAAGGAACAAAGCAGGGGCCTGAACTAGAATATCCAACCAGCATTTTATACAGCTGAGCAGACTGTTGAAAGGCAAGTTTGGGCATCTGAGTGTCCAATTGCAACACCTGAATTCTCCAACAAGCTGTTAACGCCCTTATGGGCATTAATTCTCTCCAGAGAATACTGGAGAACATCATACAGAAAGTCTTTCAGCTACAAGCCACATACAAGCATCCTCTCAAACGACAATATCGTCCTTACTTATTCCCTCCTCTGCCATTCTTTTCTTAAGAATCTGGATAACCATCACATGTAGTCTTTATTATCACAATTGATCTTGTATGTTCAAAAGACAAGCAGGACAGAAGCAGTCATACTGCAGCTCCATAGAGGAATGAGAAAATACCACTTAGGGAAGGACACCTTTCCTTAGGATTCCTGAGAGATTTTCCTCTTTACTCTGAAATGAACTGTAGAAAACGCCACAGTTGTCCATAGTTATATGTTAAAAAAAAAAGAAAAAAGAAAAAAGAGAGATTCATCACTGTACTCAAGCTGTCCTTTCTGCTGAGGAAGCCAAAGGTATTGAGAGTATGTACCTACCAAAAATACCTGCTTTACAGCTCACAGGTTGGCTTTGTGAGTAACTTCATACTGCAGCTGAATAGTCAAACTTCCATTCACACTTTAATTAGAGGTAAGGGGAGCACCTACTGTTTGCATTTACAGTATCTCTGGTTCGTGAGCAGCGGGAGCAAGTTCAGCCATCACAACTGCTCAGCTTGTGCTGCTCTGATGCATCGTTTCAGCAGGGGAGGCTTTGGGAACAATTAAGCAGAGCCATTCACAGCTGAAGATATCCCCAAATTTTGCCAAGTGCGGTTGCTAGTGCTTTATCCTTGCTACTGTATCTTCTCAGCCACTGCATCACACAAATTACCAACAGAATCCATCTCTCTATCTGCTGACAGCATGGGCGTGGAGGTGTCTATTCTCCCATGAACATGTAGGATATTTATCCCGCTAACTCATCCACTTATACAGAGACTGAGCATATCCTGCCTCATAACAGGAGATTAAATTTTTGTAGAAAGCATTTAAAAATAAAGTATCATCAATTAAAGTGGTGGTATTTGAACAGCTTCATTGCAGAGACTGAGACAAAGGAAAAGCAAGCAGGAGCATTGAGCAGAAGGAAGGAGACATAAGAAGTGGCTTGCTAGGATCTGAAAAACCCATGACAAGAGATGCTCAAATGAAGCTTTTTCTTGGTTACAAATTCTACTTATGGGTTAAGAAAAAAATCTCAGACTATGAAGGAAAAGAAAGAAAGAACAAGAGAAAAAATTATTTTCCTATTCAGGAAACTGATAGTTTATAAAACCGAAATTATGATAAAAAATATTCCATTTTAAAGCTACCACAGGTAATGCAAGCTGAGGAAGAATATGATCCCTTGGCAACCAAACAACACACAAAGTTACAGCAAATTTGTAAAGATTTTTATCACTGTATTGCCAAAAAGAACTGCTAAAGACCATTTTAAGAACCATGGTGACACAAATCTGGTTCCATCAGGCACATTAACGCAATCTACACCAGCTGTGATCTGGACTTACATATTTTCTCAAACCTTAAATGCAGTTATTTAATAAATTTGCTACAATTGCAAATACATTTTAAAACACACCCGAGCATTCTACAGTTACAACTGTCACCACTGTGTACTGCTGAAGTTATGTTCAATGTACCAAATCAGTTCAGGTAAATACAGGGAAAGTCTGCTCTCAGGGTAGCAGCTGGAGGCAATGGTGTTATTTCAGATACAAACAAGGAAGCATTAGCAAAACTTACAATAAAAGTGCTCTGAGCACTTTATTTTTGATCACTTATGACTACAGAGCAAGACAATGGAAATTTTCAAGCATAGCACTTAAAAATCTAGCTAATCTTTGTTTAACAATCACAGTTTTTCAAAACAGGAATCCTTCGAGCATACAGCAATGCATCAATGAAAGAGTACATTCTCTAAAATGTGAGAGGGGCTTTTATTTCAACTTTTGGGGTTCTAACTCATTTGAGTTGGAAGAACAGACTGCTCCAGTGAAGGGACAGAAGCCACAGCCAACGGGCCATCTGCTGAGCTCCTCTCCAGTGGATCCCACACCAAAAGGTGTCGTGATGGAGCAACCCAGGCAACTGGGATACACATCATTAAGTAAGTGACAGAATGAAGGATGGAAAACTTTTGAGGGTAAGTGTAGACAAACGTGATCACTGCATCACTGCATTTTTTAAAAATAAAAAATCAGAAAGATGAACGTACTTACTCTGAAGCCAGAAGACTACTACTGTATGCACTGCAAACAGGGTTAGCCTCGAGGTTTGCTTTGATTTTAAAACAAAACTATGGTAATAGAGTAGGTTTAAATGGTCTCTTTTCTATCTGCATCTTCTAAGAACTCCTTTACTCATTTAATAAAACAAAATGTTCTCCACCTTCACAGCAGAAGATTGTTTAGACCAGTTAGTACCCACTGGAGTTTTGCTGTGTCAGCTCATTTCAACAGAAACTTGTTAACTGGTTGTTTCTAACAAAGGTACTAAAATATTTTCAAAGTCTGATACTCCATTCTGTATTCCTTCAAGTAACTTTTAATACTTTTGAATTAGGATAAGAAAAGTCAATGTATACACTGCCTACAAGGACATATAATTCAGTGTATCATTTCATAACCCAGCTGTCAACAGAGACAACATTTTTATAATCCATGTATTGTATGTGTGCCAGTCTGAGATGAATAGTCCTGTAACTATAATCAATACTGTTCATTCAAACAACTGGCAGCAGCATTTCAGACAACTGGCAATTTCATCAGTTTTACTGGGCTGCCCAAAAATAAACAGCTTGAGAGGGATGAATGATCTCTGTGGTTATCTATAAATAATACTAATCTCAGTTATTTGTTTTAGAGGGTTCATCACTGGGAGCTGCAGAAGTCTCATATCAGTGCAAAAGGCATGGCAGGCTTCAAGAAACTAAAGAAATGCTGATGGATTATACTGCTGTTTTTTCATTCACACGGTTACTGTTTTTACATACAGGCTCCACTGAAAGTTCCAGGATCCCTCCAGTGCTCCAGCACTTCCAGCTTTGCAGAAAACTCAAACCATCTCAAGGACTGCTAAACACCTCAAAAGTCAAACCAGACTCAAAGAAAGTTTCAGCGATTGAGCAAACCTGGCCTGGGTAGTGACCAATGTCACGAGGAAACAGGAGGAAGTTTGGGACCTTTAACCACTTCAGTGTGAAACTTGCCCACTCTCAAGAGTTTTTGAGAGCTAAACAAACCTAACACCTCCATGTGAATGAGACAACGCTGAGGCTGCTGGGTGCGAGGTGAACCCGGGCAGACGGGGAACAGAAGGCGCCATTCACAGGCCTGTTCGCTGTCTCTGGGAAGTGAAATAGCTCTTTTTTCTTTTTTTTTTTAATTATGCTCTATCTGCTCCTATCTATCAAAGCAAGGCAAGAACAGAGAACAGAGAAAAAGGAATAAAGACAGTAGACTAAAGGGAAAAATCACATCTCCGCGGAGTACAGATCCCAAAGAAAGCTTTCAAAGCCCTGAAGTGAAAAAGATCTAATTGCTGCAGTTGTAGTGATTCTGTCTCTCCTGGCAGCCTGGCTGGGCTGTGGGCTATCACTGCAACACCACTGCTGCCCAGCATGAGAACCTGCAGATTTGTGGGTCACCAGCCCCGAGCCACTGCACATACCTTCTGCTCCTGCAGGAAAATCTCAACTACTGTGAATTATTATTAGGTTTTCTACCCTATTTCACTGGTTAGGAATTACAAGATGGCTGGTGTGCGCTCTAGGGAAAACAGAGGAATGATCAGTTCTCCCAAGGACCTAGAGGTTGGCACTCCTTGGCTTCCAGGCAGGATTTGTGCTGCCATGAGGCATCACTGCAGAGAGCTCAATACACCACTGGACTGCAGCAATTCTCTTCTGTGGATACCATGAATGGGAGCCAAGGCCATCACCTCAGCTCCTTCACACAGAGTGTACTGCTCCAAAGAAACACCATCAGATGAGCTCTGCAGAAATGCCCAAGCCCTCTGAACAGAGTACCAGGCAGGAAGCAACAGCATAGGTGTGCACACTCAGGTAACCAAACTGCTGCTGGACCAAGTTTCAAAAGCTACATTACACCCCCTACAGCCACAAACGATCACTTTTCAGTCTTAAAGCCCGTTGCTCAGAAAATTTATACCCTGGTAATTAAAATAATCTCCAAGTTGTAGCATTATCCAATTTACAAGCTTATTGCTAGTTTAATGTGACTGACAATCAGCACGCCCAGCCACACCACCCCAGCATTTCAGTGGCGTGTTTCTCTCCTAACCACCAACAGCAGAAAGATTAATGGCACCAACATCTTTGAAAAGAGAAAACTCACTCACCAGTGGACAAATAGGGGGAAGTTCACAACCCACCTGATTCCTCTACACCTCTGAGAAATGAGGCAGGCTGTGGCTGTGTTAAAAGGAAAGCCTTAATTATATTGTAAAAGTAAAATTGTCTGCAGGACATCTATACAGAAAAGCCAGCTTTTAAGAATGGGTGAATTTATCAAGCTGCACATCTTTATTGCTTTGATCATCAATATTTTAAAGTTACTACTTTTTATTCCGTATTTGCAATAAATCTCTACACATTTTAACTGTAATCATCACAGCACAACATGATACACTCCTCTTGGAGATTTAGAGTTGGACTCAGTCACAGAAAACCACTCAAACTGGGTAGAAGGATGTCTAAACTGGTAAAACAAAGTCTCTCAGTTTCAGGTAAATGAACAGGTGGTAGCATACACCATTATTAACCTGAGGTCCATAATGAGAGCTTAAATGAACAGTTCTAAGTGGACACGGGCCTTTGTACCAGAGCCCCACTCCTGTGGTTGGCACTAATTGACCCTTTGCTGGCAGGCTCAGGGGAGAAGGCAGGCAGCAGCCTCTGAACTGCAGGCCCTTCTCTGTCATGCAGAACAAAGTCAGAGTCCTGATTATCCAGGAGGTTTAATCTTAATGCTCTACACTTCTATAGCTTCTTTCATCCAGGGATGAGGCAGGCAGGACAGCAGGGGAGACTCAAACTGCTATTGCCTTCCCACACCCATTTTGCAGAAGGAGGTCTCCTATCTTTGGAGTTTTCAGACACTTTTTGCAAGTGTACTCCACTCACACTGAATTACAGAGCTGAATTTCTGAGAAACTTAAACGACAGATTCATATTTCATACATAGCTCCACTCAGGCTTCTGGAAAATGCAATTAATAATAATTTTTGATTTTTATCTCCTAACAGAGAATGTTACAATCGACTGAAATCAACTCAGCATATACAAGAAATACAGTGGGCTGATATAAGCAGTTTTAGAGACCACAAAGTAGAAAGCAGAATTTCATCCAGAAAGATGTAATTTTTAAATTCATGTGGAGATCTTGATTAAGGCAGACTATTCCAGAGCAGCAGATTCTGGAATCAATTAACAAAACAATTCTTACTAACACAGAGAATCTCCAGACAGTACCAAGATAGCACAGAATCTCTCAGAAAAGTCCACAAAGAAAATATACTCCAATATCAAATTGTATCCTCCAGCGTATGCAGAGATTGCCTCAAATCTCAAATGCATCTTATGTGAAACAGGGGCTAGCACTGCAGAACAACACAATAAGAATTTAAGACAGGAAGTGCAGATAATTTATCTGAATAAAGCTTCCAGGAGAATAACTGATTTATGTTGATGCTGATCCAAGCTGGAACATGACCAGGATGCAGAAGTTAGCAGCATCACTACCCACAATAGGTACCCTATTTATGAAAAACAACAGGGTGTTTTTACAGATGAAAATAAGTTAAAATGTTAGCTTTATGCTTCAGCCAAAAGACCCTGTTTTGCCAGAGATCTGTTCTTGAATTATCTCTAGAGCGACTCAGAAAAAGGTACCATGTTTTTCAGTCAAGACTATCACTGTTCATGCAAGCACCTAAGAGACACAGTGAGTTAAATTTCACAGAAGAGTCTATCGGCTTTAATGTCACACAGCCTCTATTCATGAAAGAATTGCAAAATCCATAAACTGACGCAGAGAAAAATAGTGAAAGTTTCACAACTACACCCCCCTGCCTCCCCCAAAAAAACAAACCTAGGGGGGAAAAGGAAAAAAAAAGAAAATCTGAAAGTAGAGATGGTATAAGTGCCTTCTGCTAAAAGCAAGGTCAGCACTTTCCACTGGAGACTATTTGATTTACACTATTTTGTTTCAATTGAAAAACAAAATCTTTCCTTGGCAGATTCTGCTCTACACAGTCTATTACAGATACTTCTGAGATACCCAGCATCATTTATAAAGGGACACTTATTACTGCTGAACGTGATCATTTTGCTAAAGTTCCCAAAGTTCCAAGAGGAAATATGTGCAATGCCACACAAGGGTGTATTCAGTTAGTTGCTGAAGTCAAGAGTCTGGACAACCTGCGTAGTCCTGGAGGAGAGGTACACTACTGATTAAGATGTTCAGAATCTCCCTGGAAGAATCCATTGGCTGTCCTGGATCTATATCCCCTACTTATCCAGAGGCTTAAAACCAGGAATACTCCATGAGGGACTACTCTGCTTTTAGCCTTTACTGACTTCACTCCTTCAAACTCCCACAGAGCTACTCCAGATTTACCCCGGTGTCAGTCACGTCAGAGGAAGACCCCGTTACGCCTCTTGACTGCCCCTATTTATCTAACGGGATCCAAAGAGGCTTTTTTTTTTTTTTCTTTCTCTTAGAGTAGAACAATGAAGCATTAAAACATGTGGGTCCCACAGGTCATTGCAGATATACATAACTACACTCTGCATGAAGTCAAGCTATACTAATGCAGCTTTAAGGCAGCTTCCACACCCGGAGTGCCCAACTGGAGTAGTGGAAAACTTCAGGAGGGTTAACTGGTCTCATTTTAATCAATTTTGGGCTTATCTCACTGCTTTTCCAGGTAATAAAGTAAGTTGCCTGTAGATGGTGTGGAAAGACATGCCATACATACTTGAACTGACAAAAGTCATCTATCCATAAAATCCATCACAAGCAGCTTGAACTATATACCCGGAAAAAAGCAGACAGCTTCTCCCAGACCACACACAATTTTATTTTCACATCCATCATCTATATGTCATTATAAAAATTGGACAGAATAGGTGCTTTTAGACTGAAAAAGTCAGATTCATGCCTGCAGAAACGTCTTGGTAACTCAGACTTCGCCAAATTGTTTCAGTCAAGAAAAAAATGTACAAAACAGAAATCATCATTTCTAAAACAAAACATTTGGCTTCAACTGAAATGGAGTCAATTTTTTTATATCTGAAACTATTAAAAAAGCTTTTATTTTTAATTCTCTAATTTTCTGCTTGATTCCAATCTAATCTTTAAAACCTTTTTTGGAACTACAACTGAAAGGAAAGATCAGAAGTCACACAGCTTCCATAATTTTCAATCATGATGTTCTGGGATACACAATTAGTTTCTGGGATGCACAGAACAGCAGTGGGATCATGGTTCTACAGAGGAACTTGGTCTGAGCTGGCTGAGGCATTCAATATAAATATATAAAAACTACCATTAGTCATGAGAATCACTCTGCTGACATGGCTGAAATAGGAAAGAAATAGGATTAGCTGGCACAGTACGACCATGTACATTTTTTCTCTTTAGCATTATTTTCTATTCATCAAGAAGTCCTAAGCAAATAAGCACAAAAACCAATGTTTTAAAAAAATTCAAAGTTGGATAGCAGGTATTGTGCTGACTGTTCACTCATTCAGCATTTCCTCAGGTCCAACTCCATTTGACGTATTCCACAATGGTAGTGAAACCACTCTGCAGATGCAACCTGACCACTGCACAAACACTTCGGAGAAAGACGGGTGACTACATTAAACTTGCTAGACAATTTAGAATCCCCCTAACAGTTTTGATTCAATGCAGGGTTAGACTCTGGGTCAGTCCTTTGCAAATCAATACACACTAATTAGCTCTCATCTAACTGCTGGGGAAAAGAATGCACATGAACTTGAGTTTTCTGATCAGCAGACTACATTAGAATTCAAACTTGGTGACACAACTGGTAAAGTCTAAGAAGATGAAACCCCTGTAAATGGTAAGAATCAGCGTCCCTCCTGTAGAGAGGCTACGGAAAGTTCATCACCTGAAAAAACATACCAATTACTACTTCTCCCCAAACCATCCTCCCCCCTGCACCTCCTCCACAGAAGAAAAACACAAACAACGACATCAGTGACAACCACCAGAAAGTTTTAAGGAATTTAACATGCACAGCAGGGCATAAAGGCAAATCAAGGTGTGTGTCATGATGTAGCAACCCTGTGATTCGCAAGGCCTGATCCATGTTTGCTAAGCGGCTGCAGCACCTATCTTGGACTCAGATCTCTCAAATGGAAATGAGACAACGGAATCATGGGAGGCAGCAACCCCTGAAATGCACTGCTGCACATCTCAGGAAATCTGGCAGCTGTGAGATACTGATTACAGCACATTTTACAGACCTCCCTGAGAGAAATCAACAGACAGCAGCACTTCTAGTAAAGATGGTTCTTTCTCCCATCACTCAAATAAGCAGTTTGAGTGTGGGATAAGGTAGGCAAGAATTGGGCACATGCTGTGCTGTTGAACTATGGACCATATTTGTAATAAAGACCCCGGGTGCGTAGGAGACAAAGAAATTTCCAATATTAAATTTGCTTTCTCTCCAACAGCTTTGCTTCATTCAGGTAAAGAGCTGAAAATTCCTTCTTTGTCAAGTGATAGATTGGCTTGCTGTACAGCTTCGACACATGTTCTCCCAGGTCCATCAGTGGGAATGTGTGTCTTCTTCCAGCAAGGACAGCAAATTTCTAAGTGCTAATTTCAATTCATTTTTCAATAGGATGAAAAGTAGGCTGGATTTTGGTAGGGGTTTTCTTCTTTTTTTTTTTTTAATATTTTTCCTTTTTTCTTTTTCTTGGTTGTTGGTTGGTTGGTTAGGTTTTTTTTAGGAAGTGGAAGAAGTGATCAGTAAATTGAAGAAGGTGCTGTTGCAGAAGCTCTCCAAGTTTTTCACTGAAAACAACACCCTGCAATACCTGTCAGATACAGGCAAATTGTACTACCCTTGTACAAGAGATAGCAAAACTGCACTACCAAACAGGACAAATCGACTGACTCCCAATCATGCTACGAGCCACCAGAAGATGCCACAATTTCCCAAGTTCAGTCCCTTTACCACAAAGGCTGGACCCAAATACTCGATGTTTGCATATGACAAAACTGTCAGTGGTGAAATCAGCAAGCACCATTACACTCAGCAGCCCAGGAGAAAGTGTGAAAATAATGAAGTATACAGAAAATGAAGTAAGTATAGACTAGATACCATCAGAGAGTGGATATACCTTTCCCAGAAAGCTGCATATAACTTTATAGACAGTCCTTTTATTAAAAAAGGAATGAAGGCAATGAAGTCCTCATACAGTCCTGCAGTTTTTTTAAATTCTTGATCAGAATTTCAAACATCACATTTGAATAAACTCCAACAAATACAAGCCCAGCACAAGGGCAGGACCACACATCCAAAGGCAATCACTTAAGTTACAAGTGGTCTGAAAGTGAACATGTAAATTGCACTTGACAAAACCAAGCAAAAAAACTTTCAGCGTATCTGAAATGTCCAAACAGTCTGGTAAAATAATTACGTACAAGTGACCAGATAGATCATTCCAGCAGAAGAGTGCTCACCTGAGCTATTATCCAATTTCAGGAGAGCAATTCACCCTTTTTACAAGTGCCTGGGCAAGTTATCCACAGCACTGTGTCCCTGCAGATTGATCCTCACGCATAAGGGCTCTGTGCCTCCTGTGTAGTGTTTGTGTCAGGGTTGCACATTGCCACTTGCTATTTTAGAAACAGTTAAGATGATAAAACAGATCCAGAGCCTCAGACAAAATGAGAAGGATATGCAGGAATGAATGCTTCGTGGATACACTGACATAACATGTTACTACATTCACCCTTCCTCTTTACACAGACACCTCGACACCTGTTTCTCTCTTGCTCTGTGTATATCCGATGGTTTTACCACTAACAGTTACATCTGTGTGAGATCAACTGAAAAGGCATGCACTGCCTTTGAATATTTCACATATAGCTACACACTGATATATGAACTCTGCATCTTTGGTGATACTGAAATATCTCCAAACTCCCCAATACTGTCAGGCTGTGTGGTAGTTATTGGTGTCCACACTGCAATGACTACAAACGGCCCAACAGGAGTGTCTACTCTAGAGTCCTCATCAGATGAGTGCACATCAAAAACTCTAAGATGATTTCAAGTTTGAAGTTTCTAAGACACCTCATACTCTGAAGATCAACAATAATATAGAGCATGTGATACAACAAAGGGAAGCCTCTGGCTCTGATGGGAAATATAACACACACATTTTTAGAGGAAGAAAATACCCATGGATGAAATGTGGAAGTTGGTCCTACTGCTGTGATCATCACAGTTTCACAGAAAGTGGTTTAATCTAGATCAATCATTTAATCATTTCTATCATTCTATTTTTAGATCACCTCATTGTTCCAGTGGAAGTACAAGCTCCCATACAGCAAACATGACAACAGGTACAGAGTTTTTGGGTGCCTTATGAGCTTCCTTAGAAAGGGGGTCATGGCCTTCCAGTGATCTCTACTCTCCAGCAGCATAGAAAGTACTGCTCTCAGGCTGCAACTTAAATGTCAAGACAAATTCACACAAACACCTTTCTCAAAATAAATGAACACAGGTTTTCAATTATATGGGCTGGCTTGGTTTGAAATGAACTATGAAACCAAACTGTTGCTGTTTTAAAAATAACGTATTCTAAAACATTTTAAGGATGCCTACTAAATCAAAATTAGCATTCCAAAATTGGTGATGACAAAATATGTACTTTAAATAGAAAATGTTAAATCGATGGTTTGTGACAATAAAGAATCCCTGCAAATACATCAGCTCCCTCATTTCACACCTTCTTGCATAACAGTCCTACACTTGCAGTAGGATGGCCTCCCACCGCCCAGACACCGAACACAACGAACCCAGAGAAGAGAAACCCACTGTTTCTGTGGCTCTTGGACAAGCTCCCAAGTCAGCCTTCAACAGAACTGTGGGGTTTTTCTGTTGTTGTTAAAAGCTTCTGTCACAGGCTTGTTTCCCATCATGGCATCTCCATTTCCTCCCAGGGATAAACTACAGCTGTTACATATTTATTGGAATGTCTAGTTAATCAGGAGCTCTCCATCCCACCCTAACAGCACTACAGGTGCTCCAGGCCCAGCATTATATAGGAAAAGTGAACAATTTCATGTCTGCATCTGCACAAAATCTTTCTGAAACTAGAAAAATAAATGGCACTCTTCATCATGCTTTACTCTTCATTCATTTGGTGAATTCAGAGTTTCTCAAGTGTCCATCCATACAATGTATTTTTTCCATCTCTATAGTGTGAGTTAAATGGAACCCTAACATCTAAACAGTACATCAATGTTATGAATGCAGCAGAGAAGGAAAGAGAGTCAGCTTATTTTAAAATTAACTAAAAAAATAATAAAATATAGTTGAAGGTGGTAGGGTTCCTTCTGCTAACACTGAAATCACATTCAGCTTAATGAAAAATCACCTGCTCTGCCATGAAGTGGAAACAAACTTCAACTGGAAAACACCTTTCACCTTTTGACCTAGGCCCAATACCGCAAAAGCTCCGACCCCTAAACTGAAGCCACCTGATTTTGTCATACAGCAGTAACGTACAATACTTGAGCACCTTCTGCAGCACATAAAAGGCATTCTCAGTGATCTGTAATGAGTAGACTTGTGCAGAAAGCACATTTCCAGGTGTTTTACCACAGAATGATGCAGAAATCAGAGTGCATTCCATGTCAGGAAGAGTTCAGCATCTACCCTGTGCTCGCTACTCACACAAAACCACCAGTACACGGCCCAGACTTGGCAGGACTCTCAGAGACACATGCTTATGCTTTTGGCAGAAGGGAGCTGACCACTTGCAGCATCAGTGTCCTCTGCCAGCTGGCCGAAGAGCACACAGATGCAAGGGAAGCAAATTATCTGCCCACTGGCAAAGAGAAATGCTGAACAGCACCTTAGGAAAAAGCGTGTGTGTGCATGTGTTCCCGTGTGCGTGTGAGCGTGTACACACAGACACCTGTGCTTTGGGAAAGAGCAATACAGTCAAACTGGGAAAACTGGCTGCTACTAGTCCTGTGGCATCATTTTCTGCAACATTCTCACAGCAATGAACAGGCACTTTTCCCATTAAAATCTTCCAAGTTGAATTTTAAAGATTAAACACAAGGACAGCGAAGATGCCAAAGTATATTTTTCTAAGAAAGTCTGAAATCAGATCCCTTCAAGAATGGACCCACACAATCACTTAGAGGATTTTAGCAACTTAAGCTTAGCATGTCTTTGCATCTTCCCTCTTTATTTATCTCTTGAAGAATGAGAGCTTGTGAAAAAGCTCTCATTCCCATTACACACCAACATTCAATAAAATACAAAAAGCCTTCTGGGTTCAGAAGATATATTAAAAAAAAGTCAGAAAAACTAATGGGACAAGAATTTGTAGCTGATAGGTTAGGTTTAGCTGAGAGATGGAATCTGCCTGCAGATTAATTAGATTCTGCAATCACAGCCCCTTTTCATCCGCACGCATCCCACCACTATCATTACATGATCAACAGATTTTAATGAAAACTAATGCTTTCTTTTGAGAAATTCCATGGAGGCTATGTATAAGGTTGAGTTTACTTTTCTAAATATCTCTTGAAAACTGTACATAACGCGAGTGCACATTTGTCGGCTGTAAAGGTGTACAACAGCAATTTTTTGCAATGACAGTGCAGAGAGGGAATATGAGATCTGTGTGCTAATGAGCTGACACTGCAGAGGCTGGAGCAGTGTTAGTATAGTGCACTACAAGTGCAGAGCAGAACGACATACGCGGGTTATTTCCAGGGAATACGATCTACAGAACTACACACACAATTCAACATTAACACCAACATCCTTCAGCAGGGGTTATAAGAAAAGTGTGAAAGATGTTGCTCCAGTGACAAATTTATATATTTGAGTTGTTATATTCATATGATTTTAAAAAAGCCAGCTCACTCCCTGCATGAGCATTTTAAAAGAAAATATAACATGATTCTGATTTTATACATTCACAGACCAAGTTAACTTCCTTTCTGTTTCTTCTGATAGCAAAAAGCTGCATATTTTAAAAGATGTAATAATTTCCCTGGAGCCAACTGATAAACTTCAATTCACCTTTAAATACTCAGGAATTTTCATCTGTGTTTGCATTTGTTCTCTGTTAAGACATCATACAGCTAAATAAATAAATGGGCAGATAAATACAGTGGATTAATACTGTATGAATGTGTGTAAATTAAATATACAGAGAGGGGCTCGGTGCTAGCAGTGAAGCAGGGAATACATGTACATAAATCAGATTATGCATCATTTAACTGAAAAAGGAATGAGGGGGAGGGGCTTGGGGCAGGAATTTTCTTTTGCTTCTAAACAAGTTTCTTCCCATGTTGGGATATTGCCAAATCAGCCGTACCAGAGGTGGGCATTTTTTCTCTGGCTCATGAGAATACTTCAGAAGAGGTTTTTTTCTCTTGCCTCTGGAATGCACCAGATTGCATCAAGAGGGATGTGCAGCTGTACAGTAAGAACATAAGTCTTTCCTGAGCAGAGCCCCCCTCAATTCCTGCACACATGAACACGTACTACAGTCACTACCATATAAATCAAAGTAAAGGAGAAAGAAAAGTATTATTTTACAGATACTGACTAGTACAGGCACCAAGCTCAAGCTACACATGCTACTTTCTCCAGTTTCCCCTCAGTTCCTGTACCTATCCCACCACAAAGTCAGCCCCAGTTTCCCTCTCCAGTGAAGGCAGGCAGTCACTGCAGGTTCCTCTACCATGGATCCCTGCCAATTGCAAATATTGATCAAACGGCTGTGTGACACCACTGGAGACAATATATGCTTATCTCCAAGTGAAGTAAAAACGTTGTGGAAAGAATTCCTTCATGGATGTGGTCATACCCTGAAATTATCTGCCACTCCACTAGGAAGCTAGGATGTGATTAAAGGTACTTAAGCTGGAATGTTAACTAGGTAATGGGATAAGCTTTTAGTTCATCCTAATGCATTGATACACATGAGCATTCTGACTTTCAAAGACAATTGCTTCCAGATTCAAAAGACCAAATGTTCTGCTATTTTTTTTAATGTATTTTGAGCTACTGGAAACCTATGACTGTTGACTTGGACTCACCATATTTTTCCTAACAACAGTATCATGAGATGGTTGACATAGCTATGGACAAGGTCACCTTTTCATTTTTTTTCTTCTGTTTCTTTTTGCACATCTTCTACTTTTAAATAGGTTACTGTAGGTTCATGTTTTCTGGTCTACAGTTCCTCCAGAGATTTAAGTTTTCCCAATTTTACTACCCTGGTAATACGGATGTTGGACACGCAGCCCTATAGTACAGAAAACAATCTCACTTTACTAAAATAACCACGGCTTTAAATAAGCAATGACAAAAATCATTAGATGTCAGAAGATGAATAGCACACTGACTAAATATACTGACTGCCCCTAAACAAGCATATGGTTCATTTGTCTTGGTGGGATCTTTAAAGAAGTGCGGGTAGAACTTTTAAAAAACAATTAATAATTAATCACCTAAGCAGTTCAATGTATTTAGTTTAAATCCATATAATTGATATTTAGGAAAGTGTGTTTGAGATACAGCCTCTTGAAGGGATTACACTGATTAAGGATTAATAGTCTGATGTTTGTTGTAAGAGCTGTTGAGGCTGGATAGGATTAGTAAAATAAGATGCAAAGTAGAGACACGCTTTTATTTACCATTTTTTTCACTTTACCAAATATTTTTATTGAATACTACATAATTAACCCCCCTGCAAAACTTTTAAAGGTCCTAATTCAAAGCCCTTTGAAAAGCGTAATGCTGCACTAGCAAGAAGCAGTCACATGGGGGATATGTTAGAATATCAATCCAAAATTTGTCCAAATATTTCCTAATTGGATATTTTCTAACCATCAACTTTCTCAGAATACACAGTGGGACAGAGAAATACAAGAACTATTCTATCCCCAATAACAAAAAAAATAAAGAAATAAAAAAAATTTACTTGTTTTAAAGTAAAAGATATAAGTTTTCTGTACTCCAGTACTTCATTATATTAGTACAATGCTTCCTGTTTGAACATTTTATACTGTGAATATAAACCTGCATACTGTGAGAGGAAACCTGTTTCAACACAAAGTTACTACGTCGCATTCAAAGGTCCTTTAGATCATGTACAGACATAAACCTGCACATTGCAAAGTGCATCAACTAAGAGGACTCCTTTCATTTTCAAAGGTTCAAAATCAAAATTGTATAGAACTGAATTTGGAGACATCAGTAAAACAAATATCCAGGAACTACTATTGCTAAAGGAATGCTTTTTAAAATGCAGAACACGCACATCTCTTTCTGAAAGAGATTTCGCATTTTAACACCACATTAGCAATACTCAAAGTTCTGTTTTGCATCTTCTGTTAATAAAAGCTCAGATTATACGTATGCACTGCTTGTGCAGAGCTATTTCTCATAATGCCAAGTGTTCTGATCCCATTTTCTCTCCCCTCAGCTCTAACGGTATCTGTCAGTTTACAGTCAGTCTCCTCAGCTTTTCACAGGACTCACACTGTAAGAAAACAACTCAGTATTTCAGGGCAGAGGAGGCAAATAAGCCCCTCTAGCTTTGTCCCCTCAAGGTCATGTCTAAACAGTTGTTTCTGATCTTTTCCTACATGGCATTATATGCAAATTATGCCTTTTCACACACCCAGGTTCTAGCCTCAACAGAAAAGGGATCTTCAGCGGCAATTCACTGATCACAGCTACACAGCACTGATATACCAACAACATGGTTGTTTTCCTGGAAAACAAAACTAAAGGGATGAAAAGAAGTGGTGAGAGAACTTTTCCTAAGGTACTATTCAACCATATAATGCTGCAAATCTACTAAACCTCAAGTCACTGCACACATTTGTTGCACTGTATTGCATGACTGAGAACTCCAGGCTACCAGGGAGAAACTGAATGTAAAGATACATAACAAATAAATATTTTTTAAAAACCATGTATTTACTTACAAGCATTTGTCACTGAAAAACTGTTGGAAGAGTCCAGGTGATCTACATGATAGTTCAAATGGAAGGGCTTTTCTGTGGTATTTTGGTTTGTGTTGTATAACTGCACAGCAAATCGAAACGCACTGTGCTCCTGAACAGTGTTCCTCATGAAAAGTCCACCTAGGATGGAAAAAAAAAGGATAAAAAGGGAAAAGGTATTTCAGAATGGATTTTGAGGAGAAACAGAACCAATAAGTTACATTTGCATGCTGCACACTGCAGGAAAGAATGAACAGGAGCAGGCTGAACCTGAGCACATAACTCTGACAGATCACCTACATGAAATACATATTCCAAGCCCAAAGTTAGGCTTTTAAAGCTACACATCACATCCAGGTGCCCCCGAGCGATGGGAGTCGCTGGGAGCTGCAGGTGCACCTTGAAAACCAGGCCACTTCCACACGGATGCCCACACAAAGCTTTAAAAGTCTAACTTGGGGGACCGTGGCTCCTAAATCATCTCCAGACTACCGAAATATCGCCACTGTAGAGTTATGTGCGAGGACACGGCGCCGTGGCAAACGTGCGGTTTCACGGTCTGGTGGAGCGATAGCACGGCCGAGCCAAAGGATGCTCCGAGGGACGGGAGGGAACAGCCCCCGCTTCACTCGCTGCCCTCAGCCTCACGGCTCGCTCGGCCCCGGGTTTAGGGCACGTCGCTACAGATTCACGCCGTGACTCTCTCACATTATGTGCTCCACGGGATGCGCCGCTCCAGGGCACGGTTCCGCAGAGCGCGGACCCGATCCCCGCCGCTCGCAGGGGAGCGGGAGCCCGGCGCCGCTCGCAGCCGCCCGCCAGCGCAGCCCCCGGGCACCGCCGCTGCCTCTCGCCCTCAGCGAGGGGAAGGAACCGGAGCGGGGTTGGCTCCTTCCCGGCGGCGCCCGGGCTCGCCCCCCGCTCCCCTCCGCACAACTTCCCCTCGGCTGGCGGGGAAGGCGCGGGTCGCGGTGCCGCGGCGGGCGCTTACCTATACTGATGGTGTTGGGGAACCCCGCCAGAGCCTCCCCCAGCAGCCCCGCCAGCAGCAGCAGGAGGGTCCGGGGCGCGCTCTGCCCCATTTTCTTCAGCCCCTGCGGTTCAGCCCCTAAACCGAAACTGGCGGTACAGGCATGGGCGCAACTGGAGACTCGGAGCGGTGTCAATGGTGGTGGCGATGCTTGGCGGAGGTGGTGGGGAGGATGGTCCCCCTCCTTTCTTCCCTTCTTCTTTTTTTTTTTTTTTTCCTCTTTCCTTCCCCAAATCCCTCTGCTCTCGTCTTCACCCCAGCCTGGCAGGGCTCATTGGCTGCGAGATTGCCTTTCTCCCCCCCGTCTCCAGCAGCCCCCCCCAGCGCAGGGACTTCCCCCAAAGATGGTGGGTAGCGGAGCCGGCGAGGCTGCTCCGCCCGGGCCGGGAGGGGGTTATCGATCAAACTTGGCGTGAGGCGGGCTGGCAGCCGCTCCGCTCCGCTCGGCCCGCCCGCCCAGCCCCGGCGCCGCCGTCTCCCGGCCGCGGCTCCGCGCTCGGGGCTGCGGTCGGCGGGAGCGCACCGGCCTCACGTGGGGCGGCCCCCGGGCTGCAGCTGCCCCTTTAAAGCTGCATCGCCTCGGTGTGTGTGTGAGTGTGTGTGTGTGAGAGTGCGGTGCGTGAGCCTGTGGGCGGGCGGGGGAGGGAGCGAGCAAGGGAAGGAGGGGCTGGAGCCGAGCGGGGCTGAGCCGGGGCCGGCAAGGGAGGCCGGGCGGGTGAGGAGGAGAAGGCGGTCGGGTCCTGGTCGTGCCCGGCGGGCGGTGCGGGCGCCCCAGGACCGCGAGCCGAGAGGCGGCAGAGGCTCCTCGGGGCCGGGGGCGAGAGGCCCGGTGAGGGCCGGGGCAGGCGGGCGGCGCTGGGCCCCGCCTGAGGGGAGAGCCGGGAGCGCACGGGCTGCCGAGGGAGGGCTGGGAAGGGCCACAGCAAGGGATGCCCAGGCGCTTTCCCGGAGGGGCTGCCTGCCTTGCGCCCTAGTGCTCCCCATCCCTCCTCCAGTGCCAGCGCCTCGGCATCATCCGCCCACTGTGCCATGAAGTGAAGAAAGGCAAGGAAGAGTTTAATCCCACACTAGGGAATATTAGGTCCTTCCCAGCCAACTCTAAAGGAAAGAACTCCAACGGAGTCTCCCGGTTTCATCCCTGGTGCTGTAGAAAGGCAGGACATGTCTGAGCTACCCCAGCACAGAGCACAGCACGGGCAACCTGATGGGGAGCAGCCAGGTGTGTGCCGGACATCCCGCGTACCTGGAGCACCAGTCCTGAGCCACTTGCTCTGCACATCCACAGGGAGCTGTTGTGCTGGGTTGAAGCTGGGTTCTCTGAGGGGTTAGTCTTGTACCCATCTCCTTGAAACCTCCCTGTATGGATCCTGCAGCTCTTTTCTTTCTGCTGCTTTGGGTCTCACAGAACTATACAAAATGTAGAGAGAAGAGAGATATTAGGTCAAGTAGTCCATCTCATAGGCCCAGCAAAGACTGTTCTTCCCTTAATGTTTTTCCTCTGATTTCAGCAGGTTGCTTTACCTTAGTGTTCCTCTGCTTTCTTTTTTTTATCTTAATCTTAGACTCTGGCACTGTTTGGGTCTATGTTCAGTTCTTTTAGGGATAATATTAAATGTGGTTGGCTTTGCATTTGCAAAATAATCAACCAGTGCCACTGGCTATAGTGTCACTTAAGTGGTCAAGACATAAGATTGTGGCAGGTTACTGCACATATGCTAATGAACAACATCAGAGATTCAAACCACCACCCTTGAGGGAAGCCAAAAGCACAGGTGAAGAGCAGGGCATCACAGTCATCATGCAGGAGCATAACATATGGTTTTAGTGACATATGTGTGACACCTACTTACCCCGAGGTGCCTAAATTGGTCACTACCTGTTGTGTTCTTTTATGAGAATCATGCCCAGAAGATGAAGTCTGTTCCAGTTCAGGCAGGGGTAAGGATAAGGCTGTGAGGTGGATGGTAATGTTCCCTGTTTAGATTGTGATGGCAGGTGTCACTTTATCTCTTTTTAAGAAATGGTCATCTGTATGGACAGGTGGGTTAAGGTTCATCATTACATCCACAGTACTCCTGAAGTTCAAAGCACTCTATGCATATTATCTATGAATTCCTGTAAACATCTCCATGAAGCGTGATTGTGTTCTTCCCTAACAGATGTAAAAACTTAAAAATCAGGGAAAGCAACCGGCCCAGCTCACCTAACCAGGAAGTTTCAGACCCAGGATTAAGATCATGAGCAGCAGCCCAGTTTCACTGTAGAGCACTCTGCTCCCAAATGTCCTTTGGTAAGGATAGCGGATCTGAAAACTACAGACAGGCACAGAAGGTTTAGACATTCAAGATAGTTGTCAAAATCACATTTTTATAACCAAATAATTTATCTTTCCAGTTCCAAACTACTTATCTTTTCCTATTTTGTACACTGCCAGCCTATTTCTAATGCATTCTCCACAAAGTCCTGCTGTCCTCTTTTTTTTTGGTGTCCTTTGCTAGCGGCCCTACTTTCTTCCTGTTCACTTGCTCTCACAAAGTTCTTCTCTCCATCCCTGGAGCTGAGTATTCCAGGCTGACTGCCACCTGCCACACTGACAGCTGATGGTGCACTGAAAAAAATATGAAAGAAATTATGTTTAACATTATAGGTGTTAGAACAAGAGAAGAGATAAAATAGGCCTAAATGAATGTGGCATGTGTCAGTCTCGGTTTCAAACACTGCCAGTAGGGTGGGTACCTTGTCTCCAATGAAATGGTGCTTCACAGCCTAATCTCCAAATGGACAATCTTGTGATAATCCAAAATACATCTGTGCTAAGAGACAAATGAATTTTCATTATCATACACATTTTTCATCCTGAAGCCCCTTGTGTGTTGTTATTATTGTTGTTATTATTAGCATTTTCAATACACACTTTGCTTGTTTGCTTATGCAGTCTGTTTCATGGCAGTCTTTGCAGATACAAATGGTACAGCAGCCATTCCATATGGATTTTGGAGAAATCCAAAGAGACCCCATCCCAGTTCATCTTTCTTACAATGAATCCAGTGTGTTCTAGAAAAAAATGGTAGGAGATTACTTGGCTTAATGTGGATATTAATGCCATGTAAATAGTTTATATACTTTGCTAGGGATGCTCAGAGACTCAAATTAATGAGTTCCATGGTAACTGAGGTCATACCAGATGCTTTCCCAAATCTTCCCTTACTAAACACAACCAAGATTTTGCAGGATAATCAAGCTTCATGTTTAGATGATCTGTAGTGTTCTGAGACACTGGGGATTCTGTGTACTATCTACCCATCAGGAGAAGGTAATGATTTATAATTAGCTAATGTGTTCTCCTTGTAATGTCTAATAGTAGATTAGAAAAATGCAATGGAATTTGGGACACAGCGTTCTCATTGTGCTTTCTGATGTTACTAGGCTAAACCCATACTGTTAGCATAAAGTCATAGCAGAATCTACAGCAGGATTCTGTGGCTGAAGCTTCATCTTAACTGCACTAAGCTGACTTTATCACTTTTGTCATTCTTTTCTCTAACTGTAAGAAAGATGCTCAGGGAGCAAGTTTTTAGAAAGCATGGTACTTCTTCCAATATGAACCAAATCAGGCCATAATTGCCAACAAATGTTTTATGTGTCTTACAGCCTTTTTTGTTTGCTGGTTTTAAACTGGGTATTTCTTTATAAAAACAAGGGATACACAAGTAACTGAACTTTATGTTAATGTCAGCATTTTGATTAGCTAAACTGATTATTCTACAACAGAAAGTTAACAGATAGAGTGATAGTGGAGAGAGACAGAAGCAAAGATGAAGAGGGATTCAGGGACAAGATGAAACTACAGATAGAAGGAGTCAAGGGGAAAGTACAGTGTCAAAAGAGGGAAAATGAATACAGACATTACAGCTTCATACATTTTGGAAACCATGTCAAAAGGACATGTAGTTAAGATTTGATTATATTATATTATGAGTGGCCGTAGAACAAACTGTCGAAGCTCTCCTGTTTACCTTTCATTACCATGCAATAACAGAGACATAAAGTGAAATTAAAAAGCTGCAGACGAGAGACAGTTTAACAAATATTCTGCTGTGCAGTTTATAGCTAATCTATAAAGCTGTCTTCTACACAGTATTCTCAGCAAAAATAATTGTTTTTAAAAGTGTCAAATTTTATGTGAATTAGCAGAGTAAATGCATTAGACTAACTAGTAAAAAGCTGTAGGGATTAATATTCAGAATTCATGGCAAAAAGTTGTTCCTGGTTGCCTGAAGAAAGACCTATTCCCTTATGCATGATGGGAGTTTACAGTGTGTCTAAAGCTCTGTAAAAGTTTTTTTTTTTTCTGGTCAGTTCTAGAGACAGGTTAGGAGACTGCTTGAATCAATGATTTGTTTTTATTAATTTTTTTTCTAAGAATGGTTAACAGGCAAAATCCTGGAACTATGGAAATGTACAGTAGGTTTATTAGCCATACCATCAGAGCTAGGATTGTACCCTATACATCCTGACAGAATAATAGGGTCTGGCACATAAGAATATGTTCTAGTACATGGAGTGATGATCAAGATTTGTATAGGAACAGGGACAAAGAGGGAACTTGTTCATAAATAATAGTCATTACTCCATTGCTGGAGTCTAATTCAACTTTAGGTAGCAGAAGCAAATTCATCCAGCAACTTTTATCAGAGCTGAGCACGGACTGTTATGGTAATAACCTGTATCTATTACAATTGCACAACTAAGACACAAACGTGGAAACAGTCAGTATGTACAAATGTCTTCATATTTCTTGGGCTTGTGGTATCTTCAGGATACATAGTTCTAATTCTAAGAGCTATGGAGCTGCTGGAAATGTAGTGTTATTATAGTCCCATAATGTCAGAAACAATTTATATTACCTTCTGCTTTCCGATTAACTGTACACTAGGCACTGCTGGCATAACACAACCCTGCAATTCTTACTTAAACCTGTACTTTTGCTGTGCTCATCTGTATTTATTACATCAGGAAGCAGTAAATCAAATAAAAGGGTAATGGTAGCCCCTTTATACTGTTAATAAAGTGAATCCTCTCTCTCTTTTTATTATATACCTATGAATACAGTTTTCAAGCAATTGTGGGAGTTATATCCAGTTCATACCCATTTCAGTTGTGAAAGATATGACCACTGATTATTTAATTTTTGTATATAATTACTGAAATATACTGTTCTTAAAGACAATCTAGTTTAGCTCTAAGTAGTGAATAATTGCTTCAGATAATTGTTTGCCAATCAGAAGTCTATTTTCCTTCCAATGTGAATTTGTATGTTGCCATAGCTCACCTCATCTCAGTTCAAATCTGCATTAGTGTCTTCTAATGAGAACATCTTTGGAAAACAACACACAGATTCTTAGAAATGAATGTTTAGACAAAAAGAATTTACGTTTTTCACTCAAGCTTTATGGATTTCAGATTTGTTCTTTTCCACTTGATCAGACAGAGACTCCTACCCTCCCTTAAGTCAGCAGTCTGGTAAAGTTTCAGAGTTGACATTCAATTCTCTTCTAATTTCAAAGAATCTGTTTTACTTCTGGAGTGAGCCTTTGCAGCACTAGGGTATGGAATCAACTTTCTTTTTTTAGAATTCATTCAATTCATATAAATAAGGTATTAGTTAATATGGGAAGGATATTAGACAGAAAATGAACTTTAATCTGTCTCCTTTAGTCCTGGGGAATATAGTGTTTGTGGAGTATTGGTCTCTCCCTTGCTCTGTCATTGCCCAAGAAATATCACTTTGAATGTGAAAAGATCCTCCTATGCAACTTGTATGGAAAAAAAGCATTTCCTTAGAAAACAGCCCAGAATCTGAGAAGACAATAGAGAAAAATCATAGGAGGAGAGAGATATCCTGTTGCAACACTGTAGTGTAGCCCACAGGCTGGAGGTTTTGATCCTTGTGCACTCACTAAAAGATCTAATACTTTAGAGTCTTTAAATCATACTTTGTCATATTGTGAAGGACTTGCAGTGTCCATCTGCACAGATGAATTTCACCCAACGTGGTTTGTTTCATTGATTTCAGTGAGATAACTGAGTGTACAAAGATGGCTACAGTTGTACCCTTAGATTGATGTGAATAACACAACATGGTTCTGATAATCTCCAGTGTTCAGGAGACGAGCAAATCCTTCAGAAAGCCAGTGGCTTGTTTGAAAAGATGTGATATTAACAATATAGCCAATGTTAACAGAAGTGTTCTTATGCTTTATGAAACTTCCATTCCTGATTAAAAGTTGCTTGGTTTTGTAAGTCACACCTTGTAGCAATTGTGCTGGATCCTGGTAATTACAGTATAAAACTGATTGACTGATTGCTCTTTCAGCACAACAGAAGGCATAAGAAGTGAAAAAAAAAAATAAACACAATTGCAGAAAGGTTTTGTAATAGAAATTCTCACCTTACATCAGTTTGAAGAGTCTTAAGCATTTTCCAATAGATCTGCAGTGGTCCTTATACAGCAAACTGAAGTTGACTGACAATAGCTTACTCTTCTTAATTACCTTTTGCAGACTCTTCAAAAGCATCCCATGTGTCCCAGGAGTCCACAGACCTGATTTACAGGAAAAGAGATATTTATTTATTATCATCTGTTAAATATTGTTTTAGTATCAGCTTATCCTGAAACTGCTCTTGAACATGTGAACTGCTAGAATGCTCTTTTGAGTTCTCCTGGGTCCTCATAAACACTCAATAATAGCTAAGCACTCAGGCACTAACATGAAGGTAAGATCACTATCACTGAACATCTGTTTCTAGAAACTTTGTCTAAGCCATGATGTTGCTAAAGCATCCTGCTTTTGATGATGAAGCTCTGTGTTGTTTATACAGCCATTTATTTCAGAAAGTTTGAAAGCAGATTTCACAGTGTAACTACTCAGACAAAGTCCAGGAAGAGGCACCCATCTACTTGGTGTTCATAGTCCCACAGTTCTTAGTGTTGCTTTTCAAAAACTGCATCAAATCCTCATCCAAGGTAGAGCACCTTAGATGAATGAAATAAGTTCTACTGTGGAGTGGTATAAATGGACTCTGTTTGACTTTTCTGCAATATAAATGCAGGGATTATATTTTGCATGGCACAAAGATTCTGATCAAGGCCTGCACACCAGCGAGTGGTCTGAGTAGTGGCTTTAACTCCCTTGAGACTACAGTTTAGGCAGAAAATTCCTTTCATTTAAAAATGATTCTATAATCTTGAGTTTACCATTTGTTTTTACTGCTTAGCTTACTTGCATATGTACCCCATGAAGAATCAGGTTTCAAGAGCACAAAATTAAATGAAAAAAAGAAGCACTGTGATTTTTCTCGGTTCAAATTATTACTTTATCTGTTATATTGCATTCTATATATTACAGATATCAAATGTGATTGTTCCCCTTGCTACCACAGGCCCCTCTGGTGCTACAGAGAACTGTTTAGAACATGAGCACCGTAACGGATGCTCAGTCCCAGATAATAATTTATGTCTCTTGGCAAATAGAAAACAGTGAATGCAAATCAAGCCAAATCCTTCCTTTCCATGAGTCAGATGCTATTTTCTTGGTACTTGGGATGCAGTAACCAAGAGTTTAATCTAAAAACCATTACATTCATTAAGCACCATTCTGTTGACTTGAATGGTCTTTGAATAAAGCTAATGGCCTATTTTGTTCCTACATATCCATAGTGTTGAGGTACAAGGGAGACTAGGGAACAACAGGAAAGGCAGGACTAGAATTTTTGTATTTGAAACATTTCATAAAATATTTGTTCATTATACATTGGAAAGTATAAAATAAAAAACCATGGAGTTTTTTTCCTTTTTTTTTTTTTTTGAAGAAAAAGGTGGCAGAGAGGTCACTTTACAGCTCTACCTTGAGACCTGTCTATATAAAAATCTCTCCTTTTCAGAAACAGTAGGTCTGCCCCTTTACCTAGGTTATGACACTGACTGACTGAGCAGCAGCCAACTCCACAATTACTTTCACAGTGATTAACCAGGTAATTAAATCCAAAAAAACAAGACAATTCAGGATTGTCCGTAAGACCTTCTTGTTAGTCAGCTGTAGGTAGTTATGAGAAGGCTTAACTAAGAAGTAGCCAGTCTTACACAAGGTTTCTTTGGGGCTGTAACACATTAAGTGTGATGTAGCAAGTTAAGGAAGAAATGCAAACACATAATTTTAGACTTAACTTCGAAATTTCTCACTTTTGTGCTGCAAGGCAGACCTTACACATTAGTTTGACATATTGTTGTTATTTACAATGTAATCTTATATAATAATTAACTCCAACTGATCCACTGCAGTGCTTTAGCAAAGTATTGAGGCCTATTAAAATGGACTGTGAACACACAGTTGTTTTCCTTATTTCTAATATAATTATGCAGTTGAAGGACAAAAAAACCAGATTAATGGAACGGCGTTGCTAAATAGGGCCCCTTGGTGCTGTAAATTGCTGGAGTGCTGTTATAAGGTTTTGAAGTATTAAGTATATATGAAAAGTGACATGCTGGAAATCTTTTGGAAAGCATTTGTTTCTGTTATTCTTTAGGGAAACATTCTGCTGTCAAAGGTGAAATCCAATGACAGCAGCACCAAAGGGTATGTTTTCACTGCAAGCTTATTCATAGCTTTAGGGCCACCCCATTGCACCAGCATCACACAATCCCTTATGCCTAAATATACATGAACTTTGAACCTCGCTTTGCCGCTGGAGCCGAATTCAGCTTCTAAGTAGATCAGCACTCCTAAAGTTTTCAGTGAGGAGTTTGGCTTTAAGGCACATGTGAAGTCATGTGTTTGCTGCATACATGTGATTGGATTATGGGTTCAGTTTGGAGGATAAATATTCTCTTTTATGGACTTACTAATGTATTGAGAGCATGAAAAGCAAGTATCTGCAGTAAGCAAGGAGGAGACAGGGCATTATTCTAATTGTGTATGAATTGGACCATAGTGAGTACAGTTTTTCAAGCTTTGCATCTTCTGGGCCCTGTAGTTTCTGAATCATTTATCTCCCACTTGGCTCTTGCTAGAAGCTACCTGCCAGTTTCTATACCTCTACTCAGCATTTGACCCTTCGTTCCACATGCTCTGTCTCTTTTTGCAGAAGAATGCTGAAAGATGTCACCTCAGCAGGCTGCATTGTTGTAGATACAATGTCTAGCTGTAAAATATGGCTCAGAGTGCCAGGAGTTGTCTCAGCTCCTGTTCAGTCAGCAGTCAATGGCACATCTGTGTACAAATAATTACCAGCCCAGTGATGTTTCTCTAAAAGGGCAGTTCACTTACAATTTCTGGGGAGAGGACACTGCCTGACTAGGAAAAAGAGGCTTGGGGATGACACTGTAATTCAGAGAATAAAACTAATTCAGAAAAGGCAGAAATTGTTCTAGAACAGTCCATGGGTCAATATCTAAAGAAACTCCAGTCAGTGACAATTAGCAGCCTGAGAAATACCCATGCAGACCTACTTGTCAAACCCAAATAAACATCAGGCCATGATGGATGTCTCCACATAAGCACAGAACCATGTGAGGGTGATCATGCACTCCAGATATGTTCTGCTGTTTTAGTTCAGGCCACAGCCCCCTCAACTGCAGCATGAGCTTTACTCAAGCTAAAAGAGCTATTTCACATTGGAGATGACATTGGGAACTTAGTAACTGCTGAGATTTGTATTTAAAACAAGACCAGAATCCAGCTGTTTCACTTGTTCCCAGGGAATGCATTTTCTGTGCTTTGCACAATAATGAACCAAAAGTCAACTAATTTCTGCATATGTTCAGTATGCAGTATATATACTAGTTTTTTCACAAGAGATTATTCCTGTAGTTTTTGTATTTACAAATAGTCATTTGGCCATCCCCATAACTTTACATTCACATATGCCTCCTTGATTATGATACATTTCAAATGAGCTAATAGTGATCTTCTAAAATAGATACATGAAAATAATTTTCTCAGAACTGTAGCTGTAAGCTAAAACCGCAAAGATCAGCTGACAGCACTTCTCACATCCGTCAGCAACACTCATTTTTGATGACAAAACATAACTAACATTTCCAAAATTGGTTCATTGGGGAAGATCTACTCTCTGAATTTAGTTGGTGATCATCAAAAAGCTTTTGCTGAATTAGTGAGGTTTTGGAACATACAAGACCACTTAGACTACTCAAGCCAATGGGAAGCTGAATGGCAGCTCTTGGTAGCAACAGCATTTTTCAAAGTTCACAGAGTGCCTCAAGGTCATCAGGCTAGATCTGATTGATTAAATCTAGAAATATAAAAATGTAAGCTTGAGATAAAGTTCTGGTCCCATGTACAGTGAATAGGATACCATCTTTGACATCAGTGAACATCAGACTGGATTCCAAGTCATTAGATGACATGTAAAAAGAAGGAGGAAATACTATCCTAATTTTATTTTGATTAGGCCATGATCATCACATCTAAAAAGCCCATGCAGTACATATGCATGTACATTGCCCACAATAGGAAATTTATTTCTGATTCAAAAGGTTGAATGCTTCCAACTGACCCAGAAATAAATACTTCACAGCAGCTTTGTGAAAACAGCATTGTGGAATCCTATGTATCTCTTGATTACTTGTACCAAATATATGCCTTTTAAGATTAAAAATTCACTTAAGCATTAAAATGTTTCCTACCTCTGGATTCAGATTATTAGAAAACTGTCTATATTCTCTCCAACCCTTACCCCCTTTGCCTACTGCTTTTCAGTGCTTCAAAGACATTGATAAGTATTCTCTAAATAGTCTAATTTTCAAAAAAAAAAGGAGATTAGGCCAAAAAACCTTGCAAATTTTGGGAATGTACTTCCATCTTCAGTAGATCTTTTTGCTGAAGAAAGCATTACAGACCTCGGGATCTGTCCTTACAGTTTGTATGCTAAGTACTGAAATCATACAACAACAGTGTAGGAAGCCAGAAAGAATATAGATAGAAGCAAAGGGTAGGTAATATTTAAATATTTTGGTTGTTCAGCTATAGATTCAGACACTGAGCACAGATTAACTGGATTTGGAGCTATAGAAACAACTGTAACACAGCAAGGTCAGGGCTGAGTGAAGTGACTAGAAATCGATGAAATGTGTGAAGGACTGTGGGGGAACAGGGCAGTTAATCGTTTCAAAACTTTACCCTGTAAAATGGACTGTACAGGATCAATGACAGAGGAGATAATAAAACAAGCAGACTATACCTCTCTTCCATACAAAAATATGCTAGATTTGTGTTTGGTTTGATTAATACAGCAAAATTTGGGTTGCTAATTAATGGTGCTTTAATCCAAAGGTAGAAAAGTTATCTCTGGGAGCCTAGAGAAGGACTGTACTTCATTTAGACTTCTGAAAACCTGTACAGATATTAAGTGCATATGCTTTGGGTGCAAGAAATGCTGACTGCTTGGCATCCATTTATTGGCAGTGGGTTATGCATTTACAAGCCCTTTTGCCTGCAAGCACCAAGGGATTAACAATGCACCAATTCTTTGAGCCTCAGGGCCTGATTCTGTATCACAGAAGTCAATAGAAGCTTTGTCATTGACCTCAATGGGCACAGGCTCAAACACTCAAAGAACACATTATGTGATACACATTTTTTAAAAAAGGCTTAGCAGTTTCGTGTTTGCAGAACCAGGGGTGACTGACTGACTGATATAAAGTAACTGAAATAGAGAGGTGAAAAACAAACTCTGATTCCCCACTTAGGCAACTGACTCTATATCTGAGCACAGTTTTAAAGCAGTCAGAATAACTGCGCTGAGTAGCTGCACTTTGCATTACAGTTAAACTGTGAATAATACCTCCTGAAATAAAGTCTCTAATTTAGGTACCTGAAAACAATATAAATCAGTGAAAGCAGCAGAAGCTCTGTAACTCTGAGAAGCTTGGTGACTTCTTGGTGAAATAGAGCTGCAGGAGACTGTATGAAAGCAGGGCTAGATTAGAGAATTTTGGCTCCTGTATACTTGTGGTAGCTCTCCTCATTTCTCTGAAATTCCTTCATCTGCCTCCAGGAGTCTATCTTTTAAATGAGGTGCTGACATAAACGTGAGAAACTGCTAAAAGCAACTGTTTAGCACTATATTCATAGAGGTAAGCAAGTTAATGCCTGCATGTAATAAAATACATACTTTGTAACCACACATAGTCAAATGGCTGTGCTTTCACCTTCTAGCTTCAGAATCAATAAGAAACACTTTCAGTTCTCCAAAATTTAATCTATAAAGGGAGCAGCAGGGTCTGCATATACATATTCATGTGAAAAACCCTCCAGAGGAATTAAAGGCAATAGTGCTGTTCATCTTCCTTACATATTGAATGAATGAAGTATCGGCTCTCTAGGTTTTGTGTTACTGGTCTCCTCTGTCACACCATGATTTCTGATCCATACCTGGATGATTTGCAAACACTGGCAAAACAGCTTTGTGAATACATCCAGTGAGAATGCTTATTTGCTCAAATCCTTGTGATATCTTGTTTCCCAAAAACAGTCTTGAGGGAAAGAAAATTTATTCTGTTGCTGGCATCTGTAAAAAGGAAGGGGGGGGATGCTGCAGAAGTCTCCTCTTACTAGTAGGGGTTAGAGCATCAACTCTCAGCCACAAAGACCTTTTGTAATACCAAACCCCAAAACATTTTCTCAGAAGTCAGTGTGATTATCATCCCAGTGGTGCAGAATTTTTAATGCTGAGCAGCTAGTACATTTTATGAATTCATCACTTTGCTGTTGAACACTGGCATGCACTGATAGCTAGGCACAAAAAGCTCCAGCGCTGTACAGAAGTGGCATTCAGCCTTTGACAAGCGAAGAGCTACTTTGTCATCAAACAGAGGCTCACAAAACCATGAAAGAATGAACTGCATTTAAAATAGAGAAATGTGTGCAGGCAGTTTATGCGAGAGTTAATACACTGCTCCAAACAAGTCAGCAGAGTCTCCAGTCAGAGCAGCATTTCTGAGGGCACAGAGGAAGCCCCAGACTCATTGGCTTTCTGTCACCAGTCTCAGGAGACCCGTTCTGTGTAAGTCAATACAGTCCATAGGTGTGTGGGCGCACTCACACCTCTATTTTTTTTGTTTTAAATTGCCTGGGGGAAGCTGCCATATCACCTTCCAGACACTGTGTGATGTCTTAATCAAATGTTAGCAAGGAGCTTGAGGCAGCTTAGAAGCCACAAATGGGATACAAAATACCAGGGCACCGAAATATGGCATCATCCAAGATAGCAATGACCAGCTTCATTTTTGTCTTGCCCTTTGCATGCTGTTCTTGGGTAGGATGCTCTCTTTATTGCTTATTTCTTCTAAATGGATGTGAAAAGAAAGAACAAAGAAATACCTATTAAGTAAGATTCTGGTTTTAATAGGACACTTTTAGTCTTATTTTATATATCTTTATGCTGTCCAGTTGCCTGCATTAGAATAGCAGCTGAACAGAAACATGGGATTGCTGCATTCTAATCATCTCGAAAGCTTAGAGCATAAGCTTTTGCCATTTTTCAAATATGAATTTTGGTTACAACCCAACCTTGTCATCCTTTCATATGCAAACTTCCCACTGTGATCAGTGGGACTTCTGAATATTTAAGGAATAAACGGAAACTTGTTATTTTATCTCTTCATTTTCTAAACTGCTAGTGGAAAATTGTGTCAACCGGGGAGGGAGAGAAGGAAAAAGAAGAATATGAGGGAGTTAGATAGTTAGATAGTGCACTGTGCCAAAGGCTTCCCAGTCACCCCCTTGGCGTGCTGCTGGAACACTGGAGCTGCAGCCAGAAGCCTTACATTTGCAAGTGCAATAGCTACAGTCCCTTATGAGTAAGTTTTCAAAGACAAATCCCATTCACACATCCCATTACAAATAACAAATACTGTTGCAAGATTTAAGTGTATCGACACAAACACATACAGGATTTTTCTTACTCTTCTTTCAAAATATGGAACAGTATGTTCAGAATTCTCTTTACTGAAATAACTATGCCCAATCTGAAAGGGTGAAGGGCACATTTTTAGTACCCATGGTCTCTATAAGATAAACATGAAACTCTAGCACAGCTGGTGCTTGACAGTGGATGTATTTGTCCCTTGGAATTTTATGTTAAGGAGATTCCTTCATTAGTAAAAGAATCTTTTTAGTATTCATTCTCAAATTGCTTTTAATGCTTGATTCAAGGCAGCGCTTATTGCTAAATATGTTATCTTAACATAGAAAATTCCACCAAATGTTAATTGTTAACAGTGAAAGCTCTAAATGTTTGTTTTCACAGTTAAAGTCAGGAAATAACAATGCATTTATTAGTGTTTCTTTTAGATAACCAAACATATTGACTTAACATTTATTTTTTATTAACCCATATTCCACATGCACACATTTTTTATTTTCTTCTGATGTTTAAACTGCACTGTATTTCATCTCCAAAGCAATGAGGCTTTCAAACATTTTCCCTTTTGAGCCTAGAAGGGAATTTGTTCTGGAATGAGGAAAGGATATACAAAAGGACTTTTAGAACTTAAATGGAACAGACTGCTTTGCCTGCCTTCTCGCTGTGTTTATAGTATATGTTGTATATGTATATATTGTCTGATCCAATACATACAGTCTGATCCTTTGAGCTTCATGCCAACCACTGCCATTTTATTACTGTCTAAATGACACATGAGAGGACAGAATTGTCACTTAAAATACATTGCAAAGAGTTCTCTAGCTAGCTTTGAGATTTATTACTGAGGTTTTAGTGGCAACACTGCAAAGGACCCTGAAAGATTTGAGAAAATACAGTCAGTTTATGAAAGTGAAGCGTGCATTCCTGTGAACGTGGAAAAGATTAACTGAACTTGTGTCATTAGCCTACATTTTTATGACCATTTCATGATGAGACAGAATTTAGGTTCTTTTTGTACTGAGATAAATAATTCATATAGCCAAAATGTTACTAGTCTCCTCTACAGTGAAAAATCTGTCAAGTACTTCCAACTAGTCCTTTTCATTATTATAGCCATTAATTCATACAGAATCAAACACCTTTCATGGCTTAAGTGATGACAGTTTCTAGCAATACTGAGAGAAAAAAATTGGTCTTAGTATAGTAAGAGTTGCATAATTTGAATTCAAACTGAGATTTCTAAATCCTCTCTATATAAAACTAAATTTAACGAAATAAACCAGGTACAGAGCACCTGAAGTAAAGGACCTTTGGTCATTCAGTGATTGTTTAATACTTAGTTTTGCACTGTGCTTTCAAAGGTTGGACTCAATGATCCTGGAGGTCTTTTCCAACCTTAATGATTCTATGATTCCTTTTTTCATAGCCTGTCCTTTTTCCCCAGCCCAAAGCTAAACAAAACAACACTTTATAACCTGTCTGGTTTAGCAATGACCTTATTTCTCGTTGATCCTGAAGGTTCTACCATACTACACACAATTAACAGTAATCTGGTGAGACTGTCTTCTGTAGCTAGTGAAAGCTTACAAACAATTTAATTTCAGTAATGTAATCTTAAATAAGAATATAAAATTCATGGCACAAAAAGCACTGTACCTTCACTTTGCTGCAAGATCACCAACAAGCTGCAAAGGGAGAGATGAGCATGCTTCCCTTCCTCTTTCAGCGAGATAAGGCATTATGCACCGGGAAACAGGAGTTGTTCTTTTTCATCTGTCATGGCTCTGGATTGTCCACCTGCACTGACAGGATGCCTACAAGATCAGCTGGCTGACAGCTTGGTGAAGGTGCTTATGCTTGGTAACAAAATTCAGCTGGTCTTCCTGTGAAGAGCTGCTACAAACCCCGCTGAGTCCAGTCTAGATGTGTTTTGTTATATCAGGACATAATAAAATATTTACTTCTGTTAATTTTGGCTGGTTTATTTGCTGAGTCCTTTGAAGTGGATTCCTTTCTGCTCCCATGGCTCATTCCTCAGGATTGCTTGGTGTAGTGAGGTGAAGAGTTTTCTCAATATCATTCACACAAGGTAATGCACTGGACTTGCATGGCTGAGATTGGTTCTTAGCAAAGAGATTCAGGGATGCAGAAGTTTAGGTCAGATGGTGTCAAGGTTAAAGGCTATGATGATTGTCTTGAATGAATAATGCTGGAAGCTGATTCGCCTTTGGTCAAACTTTTTACAGTCAAGAAGCTTTTTGAACTTATCTATTATGGAACCCACAAGGAATTTCAGCAGTCCAGAACAGTTTCTGCATCGAGCAAGATATTTTCTGGCTTAGCCCTGTTATATGTTGTACACTGAGTTTGTTTTAGAGGCTTTTTTAATGCTGCCTCTGCAAAACAATTTCTTGCTTCAGCAGCTCTCAAACTTAAATTTTAGCCTGCAGCACTCAGTCCAAAAAACACAGGACTAGCATGCAACTCTGAAGATCAAAGAAACAGTAATTTTGGATTCATTCACAACTATTTTAGGCTCTTAAAGGCAGTGGGACTAATAGTGGTTAAAAACTGTAGAAAAGGGCTCTTGGGAAGACAATTTTAATACATTCCAGGTGTAACAGCGTTGAAGTCAACAGTTATGACATTTTTTAACTGAATCCAGTATGTTTATTCTGCAGAGGAAGTTTCCTCACACTATAAATCATTGTAAGATTAGTATTAATCTGACTGAAATGTCCTGAGCTATCCAATTCTCTGGTTAATTCTATTAGGCAGCATTTTCCACATGCTAGTTTGAAATGTTATCATATGAGTACAAATGTAAGCTTTTTTATTGGATTTATGTAAATCCTTTCTTCATTGAAGCTGTTGGAAGGGTTCTGCAGTTGCTGATGGGAACCACACAGCGAAACACATCACAAATACCTTGTAAGAGATGGGCTTTTCTTCAGAAGGTCCAAGACTTCCAAACCTTTTTCCTGTTATGGCATCACATGAGATGGCAGAAAGCTTTCTACCTGAGTCCAGTCTTAAGAAAGAATGCACTCTCAGACAGAAACTAGGAGTGAAAAGAACATGTTTAAATCCCTACTTATCTCTCTCATTTGACTGTTTCCTCTTTAGATTGTGCAAACTTCAAGGGGTTCTCATCCAAATGGCTTTCATTTGTTCTAGTTTGTATTTGAGAATTGGCAGATTGAAAAACTCAGTCCTTACAGCTACACAGGTAAGGATGAGAGACAGATAGAGCAAGGAAATCCTGTCTGGATGCCATTATCCATACAGGGATGCCACTTTCCATACCTGGACACCAGAGCAATTGGATTCTTTGATCTCAGAAAGGTCTTAATGAAAAATAAACTAACCCTGAAATTTTCGACTTTTAAGCATAATCTATTGTGGTTGGTTTTGTTTTGGGTTTTCTTCAGTTCATTACAGCAGGGCTGTGCTGGACACCCCAGGCTCAACTGCAATACCCAGCACAAATAAGGAGAGCTGCTTGCCTTTGAGCACTGGAGGGGACCCACAGGCTGCAGTGGGGCACCTGCACTTGGAGTCAGAGTGCTTTGCTGGGGCCTCCATATCTCAGAGTAACAGGCTTTTCTTCAATGAATTTGCCAAGTCTCCTTCCTAAAGGTCAAAGAAAAAGCTTATTCTATTTTCTGCTGAACTTGGTGGACCTTTTAAAACACATTATATTCATTCTTAGTATATGTACTATAGGTATTGAACATTAGTTGACCTCAGTCACAGAAGACTCAAGAAAATAGTCCTAGGGAAGTATGAAGGCTAAAGGTTAATTACAACACCTGAGATCTAGACAATTTTGTAAAATTTGTTCTTATTTATTTAGCTGTTTTTAATTCAAAGGCAATGTTCTATTTGGATGTGGAGATTCAAGTAACACTTCCCAAAATATGAAAAGCTAAATGCCACATTTACAATTGTTTCTGAAAAGGGTTGACCTTTATTAAAGTTACTGAGTAAATACAATTCCGAAGGTTTTGTTTCTCTTGTAAATTAAATGGTATGTTTGTAGATGGAAAGGTCAATTTTCAGTAAAGCTGAGCTTCAGAAAACATCACCTTTCTCAGCTAAATCAAAGGAGTTAATTAGTTTTACAGATGGAATACATAATATATAATTCTCTTATCTTTGCTTGAAAATCAATTGTTTATGGCATAAAGAGGGTACACTTGTCATCATTAGGTGTAAATGTTTGCTGCAGCAGCAAATATAGACTTAGTCTACCACACACAGCTTCATAAATGTGAGACACTGAGTTCCTCTGAGAGTGGTGTGTAGGGGAGTGTGTGTCCAAATTCTATCTGATATCAGATTTCTTGTATATATTGAATTTATTCCAACTTATATAAAATGATAGTAGTTTCTATTAACAAAAAATGCACTAGAAAAATTTTGCTAGGCATTGATACTGCACTGAGAGGTCTGCAGTTTAATTCCTTTCCTCCTGTGCTGTCTTTAATTCAAATAAATTTTTTATATTTAGTAATTTTTACAACTATTTCTACATAAGACCACAATTACCCATTATTTAGCATCATCTGAACCAGTTAAACACCTGGGTATAGTAACTGGAAGGCCTGGACTTTCCTGCCTGGGTTTGTGGTAGTTCTCATATCAGAGTCTGGAGCCTTTTGGGAAGTACTGAGCACCACACTGTCATCTTAGCTGTTCATTACAGAGGACATTGTTTGCTGCTTAGGATAGAAAATTATTGGACTAAGATGCAGCACTTCCTGACTCTCTAACAGCCTTCAGCCTCTCTCTTTGTATGGCTTTCCAAAATCAAGGGAGAGAAGAGAACAATGGTTTTGCTGTCTCTACCATCTCTTTAAACCACCACATTACACACAGCTCAACTTTCCAGCAAGTTTCATGGGTGTCTCCAGAAGGAAGACATTTGAAGTCAGATATGTAGAATATGCCAGAAGAATTCAGTCTTCACTGAGATGCACCCCCACAGCAGAGTGACTGCAAGTTAGGTTTCTTGTTTTATATCTACTGAGAATATCAAGAGATTTCTTAAGGACCTTACAGTCCTTGATTTGGCCTGATCCTGTAATTTTTTCATAAAGTGCTCTAAGTGATATTTAGGGACTATTATTATTTACAGCTAGATATTATTTATATCCTGTTTATACAAATCTTGTCTGATAAACTTCCCCATAGAATAGATTCTTTAGGACAAATTCCATGTGTACCCTTGCCTTGTCTGAAGCAGCAGTACCAGTTTTACTTAAAAGTGATTTAATTATCATTAAACCTCTATTCTCCATACAAGCAGAAAATATCTAATGTCAATATTTGTTCTCACAGAAAGGTGTCATATGGGAAAGAAAGAAGAGAGGCTGTGATGAAATTGTCTGAAGAGGCAATGAAAATAAACCACCTTGTGTCAAGCACTTGAGGTTTGTAATGAAGTTTGTAATAAATGCCAACAACAGACACCTTCACTGTGGGAAAAGGAATCCTAAAAGATTAACATCAAAAAATTACACGCAGATTTTCAAAGCTGCTTTCCTTTTTATTTTTTTAATGGAAGCTAGCTGACGTGATCCTTCACAGTGCTTTTGCCACACTTAAACTTTGCAGCTCCTACAGATAATCTAACCTGTAATTTTGTGCTGAACAATATTAAACTAAACAAGTCATCTTGCTCTAGCAGAGAGCTGGGTCAAAGTGGTTCCACTGCTAAGTGTAAACTGGGTAATTGGTACTCTGGCACAGTGGTCCAATTGAGGCTTCAACAGCAAATCCACATTACTGTCTTGCAGCAGGCTCTTAACACAATTCCAGTACTACCAGAGGAACAAAAATGGAGCTTTGTAATAGTCAAATGATTTATTAACCATTTTTAATCTTCTGCTCTCCTGTTTGATTTTCTGGTGTGATGCATTCTCCATATCCAAGCAATTTAGAGTCAAATACTCAAAACTAATTATTCATCTACAATAAAAATAAAACGGCACATTCCATACTCTTAAAAGATGCTTGAAACAAAAACATCTCCAGCCAGCATATATGTGGAAGGTACACGAACAGTATGGTATGAGGGCTGAGATATTACACCTAGATTTTAATAGAGGACTTTAGAGTATAGAGGAGGTCAAGAGAAGTTTTATGAAAGGTACAGATACTGGGAGTTGAAGCAGGAGACACAGATCATGAGTTTTCTGCCACTCTCAGTCCTGCCATTCCCAATTTGCTCCTGTAATGCACAGGTAACCTGCTCACTGAAGATTCACAGTGAGACAACTACACTGTGCTCTCCTTATGCCTCTCTTTACCTATCTACAGAGCAGCTCTACAGTGAACCTGTGCCCTCCAACTTATTACCCCACTCATTTTAAAAGTAAAGCCTCTCAGGTGATATTACAGATGTTTAAACAGATATAAAGGTTGTAAAGGATACTAGAATTTTGGGATTGCTGTGGGCATTCAATGGAAGCAAATAATCAGTGCAGTCAAGTAACTACACTTTGCAAGTGAAGCCAATATATCAGCACAACACTGAACTGTATGAATCCTGGGATCTTCAATCAGATATTGCTCATTTAAAAATGGAGCTGTGCAACAGTGGCCCTATTTCTTGGAGCAGCAGTCTGACATTTCAAAAGATGAGAAGTACCTTTCAGCTTGAATAAACTCAGAAATCTATCTGTAAACACATTTGGCCTCATCTTGAGAAATGTCAGGTTTCTGGAATGAACAACATGGGTACAATATTTGTGTCTGTTTGGACAGCCACTTGTAAGAGAGCAGGCATGTTGCAACATTTTATACTGCACTGTTTTGCAAGTACAATAGCTATAGGAAGAAATGCACATTCCACCCAACACCTTTATCCTACTTTACCAATAAAATAGCTGCGAAAATAAGTAAATGATAGAGTCAGTAAAGGGAAGGAACACTTCTTTCACCTCCTTCTCTGCCTCATTGTAAGCAGGTCTCTGACTTGCTGGTTTCCATGGAGGAATGCTTCCTGACACTAGGGGACAATCACTGTTTTCATTCATTATTGTTATTCATTATTGGGCTCCAGTATTGTCACCTGAAATCAAGTACTTGCTGTGTTGAGCATTATACACAGAAAATGGCAGTTCCTGCCCTGAAAAGTTTTCAGTCCAGAAAGCCAAAACAAATGTGAATGACAGCCTATAAACAATATTAGTGCCACTGATTGATCTGTATGTATGTTTGCAGCAGTGGCGTTCAGCCTATGGTCTGTGAGCCCCAGAGGGTAGTGGTCTAAAGGGATCCAAGAAAAGTAACTAAGGGAAAAAACACCACCAGCCTTAACTTTACCTCATTCAGATCTCTGCTTCCTTTGGAAACCATTTAGGGTCCCTATACCAAAAAAGCCTGGAAATCATTGTATATGGGTTGCCACAATTAAGTCTGTCATTTACAACACCTGGAGACACACCAGCTTATATGTCTGGTTACTGCTTCACACACCAGGGTCACACACCAGTCTTGTCTCAGCCTCTTTCCACTCCGAGGCTGTGACATGGAGCAGAGAAGACCCAGCAATGTGCAGTACCTCCAGGCTTGCCACACCACGAGATCCTGTGCTCAGAGAAGCCTTGCACAGGTTTTAGATCAGCACACTCCCACCACAGCCCCTCAGTCTGCCACTAACACCCTCACCTTCCTTCTCCTTGTTAGGTAGGATTCCCCCCTAGGAAGATGAAATCCCTTATATCTTGAGTCTTCAAATGGAAAGGACTTAAGCTCTCCTTAGCACCTGCTTTCCTCCTTCCTATGATGGAGGTACCAGACAGAGAAATACTTGCCAGCAAACAGCAGTTTACTTAGCAGTAGCTACCAAGTTAACCTGCTTGGAAAATACTCACTTGCAGAAGCCCCTCTCTGTCCTCAGACTCGTAGAGACCATGAACTTTGGCAGCGTTACCAGAGATGGCATTCCCTGACTACTGTGAACGAGAGAGCCACCCACACACAGAGGAGAAACACTTGCCTTCTGAAGTCAGGGTGTTTGTTAAAGCCAGGGAATCTCACTGGTTATGGATTAGCACTCCAAGCCGCACGTGGTACTATGCTGTATTTTTCATAAAGCAATTTACAGTCTTTCAGAGAATAAAAATTTCACTGACCCAATAAAATATGCTAAAATTGCTCATAATGGCACTGCTTAGGATTAGGTAGGAAGTCATTTTATCATAGTTTACAGACCTAATGGCCAGTATTGAGTGTGGATATTGTAAACTATAATGAAATGGGAAAAAATTACTTTCAGATGTATAAGTCTGTATTTTATAATAACAACAATATATCAACCTTTCTAATATTCTTTTCTCATGACTGAGAGGACCTATTTGGTTTGTTATTGTGCACATGTAAATCTTACAATATCATTTGGCAATTCTTATGTTCAAGCTGGAATGCTCTTATTTCTGATCTTGCTGCTTTCTCCCTCAAATATCACCTTGTGCTAAGACTGAGGAGCAACAAGGATGACACATGAGAAATCTGCTCCACTCTGAGAACATGAGAACATTCCCACCTCCTCAAAACATCTGCTTTGCTTTATGGCCAGAGGTATTTTCATTCTGCAAATATGTCCTGATGTGAGATGGAGTTTTGATTAATTTTCCATTTCTCTTTCTAAAATTTCTGTTCATCCCTGGTATTCCACAATTTGTTTTGGTCAATGCATCTGTCTCCCTCTCTCCTTTGCTATTTTTGTTTCTGATGTACACATATGTCTGTTTATATACACTCACATATTATTTTCCCTGCAGAGCAGATAAGAGCAGAGAGCTGGTAAGGTCTTTTTCATTGGTACAGGTTAAAACTTGGTCTTGTTTAAATATATTCAGATATAAGGAAGATCAGACACTAAAATGGAGATAGATATATATATACCACATACCATCTGTGGCATAGGCTCACAGAATCAAAGAATGGTTTGGGTTGGAAGGGATCTTAAAGATCATCTAATGACAATGATTCCATGGGCAGAAATACCTTCCAACACACCAGGTTGCTCAAAGCCTCATCCAACCTGGCTTGGACACTCCCAGGGATGGGAGCGTTTCATTTCAGTGAAGTGAATGCGTTTTTACAGCTTTTACCCACCTCTAACACAACACAATTTTTTTTAGCCTTTAGAAAAATTTAATTTTGAATCTAAGATTTCAATCACCCTAATTTATTTGGCTTATTGGCCAGTGTAACTTCTTTGATCCTTTAAACCAAAGAGAAATGGAAGACAGACTTGGAAAACACTACCCAGATGAGATTTGGCAAGGAATCAATATTTTAGACTTTAAATATGTATTAATCCATGGCAGAACTAAACCATTTTAACTTTTTATATAGACAGTATAGATCCTTCTGAAAGTGTATAAAAAGTGTATAAAACCTCCATATTATGGAGTTATTTTGCTGAATGTTATTTATGATACAGTTATCTCACTGGGGAAAAGCAAGATCTAGTGATATCTGCCCAGGGAAAAAATATGGGGTGGTAGTTTCAAAAGAGCTTGAAAGATTTAGACAGTCAATTCCTGGTGAATTGGGAGTTATGACAGGAGTTATGGCTCTAAATCATATAAGCAGTTTTGAAAATCCAGCTCCTCCTTCCCCCTTTATCTTTAATTGAGATCATTTGTCTTTCATTTGTTTATTGTGACGTTCTCAGGCAATTTGAAGCTGCTTCAGAAATAATACCAGCCCGGATATTTACACGCAGTCTTGTGCTGTTCGAGGTCCAGCACGGGGCAGTGGAGTTGGGCTGCTGGTGCTGCTCTAATTGACTCCCTTGTTGAAGTCACCAAGGAAGCAGCACTTACATGTAATGGGCCATGGGGTGCTGGAGCAGAGGGAATACAGAGTGTCACTGGCAGCAGCTGGAGCATGAGACAGCAGCACTGGCAGTGAAGCAAATCCACTGCTGAGCTCCCAGCTGGATGCCTGGCTGGCTCTGCACCTTCCCCACACGGAGGCTGCAGGTCCATCAGCTGTCTGGTGACCACCAGTCTCATTTCAGAGCAAATCAGCTACTTCCTCAACTGAGTTGTAAGCACCCACCCGACAAAAACCAACCAAAATTACTCTTGGTTTCTGAAGGGCTTTTGTTAATGACAAAAAAAACACCAAACCCAACCAGAAGTATTCTTAGTACCTGAAAGACTTTTGTAACAAAACTAATTAAAAAGTAAACAAAAAAAATTACAGTGTACTGTCTCTGGAACCTCTTACTTTAGCAATGCTTATAGTACTAACAGAATGATAAATGATGTGATTATATCTTGAGGATAACCAAACCCAAACACAGACCTTTTCATTTAACCATTCTCATTTGAACCAGCCATTTCAATTCCAGTTTCCTTTTAGTAAAGAGCTCTAAAATCAGAAGTTTATAAATTACTGCATCATATCCTTTTCTTTATCTCTTTTGGACAATCCAGAACATCCATAATATACTCCTAATACAGTATTAAAAAATAAGAGTTTCTTATTGAGAAAACCCAAGACAGTACAACGGTGGCAAGGAGAAACTGCTGATATAATTTCAGTATAAGTCCTAGTTCAAATTAGAACCTAACAAAATTAAAAATAACTAGAAGTTTTCAAGGCAAGGTGATAAACAGGTAAACCAGACAGCACACACCACGCTTTTTCTGCAGTGCTGAGACATAGCCTGGCTTACTGCGTTTGCTTCATCTTTAACATTCTTTCAGAAAAACCTTTCCATTTTTGGACATCTCTATTAAAGGCTCATTTGCACACCAATTCTGTACAACTATCAACATCATCATTTAACAGTTATATAATAGTAGTATTGTCCTACAAGATCTAGGAAAAAGGAACTGTGGTACATCCAGAAAGAATAAAAATTCTTCCCCAAAGTTGCTACCAAGGCTCATGTCTTGCTGTTTACAATATATGTCAGGTTTTAAAAAAAGTCAGAAGTCTATGCCTGTGTGAGAGACACATGTGGATCAAATACTGACTAATATATGAACTTTCTCAATGAAATGTCCCTTCCTCTGACTTCCTGTTAAGCCTAAATTGCAAATTGTGGTTACCAGAAAAAAGCATGCCTTCCAATTCATGTGTACCATAAAATACTCTTTTGTTCTACTTAACTTGGGATCAATCTTTAGTGTTGGAAAACAGTTCTGAGTCACTGATTCCACCTTCTCCCTTACCTGACCTGGTCTGTCTTTCTCCTAAGTGTTCTCCCATTTCTTCCAGCCAGGGCACAATCTTGTCCATGGGCATTACACACTGTGCACACACCTGGGCTGATTTTCTCCCGAGGAAGCTCTGTAATGTGCCGTGTACAAATGCTGTAGAATAGGCAAGCTCATCAACTCTGCTGCAGAGGGAAACGTGTCTGCATCAAATTATGAAGTCTGTTTTGTGTCTGGGCTAAAATATCAATCCTGTGGCTTCATTAGTTCTTACTTGCCCCAGGGCAACCTGCTATGCAATTATAGTCTCTGATAAGCCTTATTATATCTCTCCTTCTGAAATCGTAGGATTTAAACTAGATATATTTGGTAATATATCTAGAAGCAGTTACTCTCATCTCAGTATCATCAATACATATGACTCTATTGAAATGTCAAGAAAATAAGTTGTGGAGAAATGATCTTAACATTGTTATATAGAATACCTGCCAAAGGTACAGCAAATAGGGGGTTTACATGCATCACATATGGTGGTATTTTACATTTTAAGATACAGTGAAATCTCGATCACAGTGTAGTGACTGGCAAAGCTCCCACCCATTTCAATGAGGTTAGGATTTCAGCCCATATGTGCACCAGCATTTAAAGCTAGTAATATTTATAGCATCTATGGTAAACTACACTAGCTGACTGTTCACCCTGGAATATTGCTGGGAGGGTTCTTGGTACTGGATATTGGTGCTGGAAAGGGAAAGTGCCATGAACCACCCTCTTGGTAAGACGGAAAAAAACCTTTGTGTGACTGTTGGTCCCTCCTGTGAAACCATTGGAACCTTCATGCAATTCCCTGACATGTGCCAGGCACACACCAAAAGCCCCCCCAGCAGAGCAGTGACCTGCTGTATGTGCTGCCTTGGGGAAAGCTGGGGTTCAGCCTGTCCCTTCCTGAGACAGGCAAATGCACAGGGAGCGAGAGATGGAGCCAATGCCACTTTTAATCTCAGGTGAAGGGACACTTGACTGAGTGTAGAAGAGTTTTTAGGGCAGCAGTAACAGCTTAGGGCTGGAAAAGTTGAGTTTCAACTTAACAGCACAGTAGGAGAGCAGGTCTTGTAGACATGAGAGTGAATCCATGCAACTGTTTCTGAGCAAACCAGAGCTAAAGTACCACCAGACAACTATGAATTGAGCTTCTTTTGCCTATGTGGACATTTACCATGTTTTGTTTTTGTGGTAGGTTATATTTATTTGTTTATTGTATTTTGGCATGTTTATATAAGTGCCTATCATCTACATAATTTTAACTTATTTTTATATTTAAATACATTTAAGAAAGATATGCTTCTATAGATATGAAATATATTTTTATTTTAGGTAATTTATAATTAGTACCATATTTGTTATTTATTTATTGTAATTTTTATATATTGCAATACAGCACAACAGCACACTGAAAGTAACCGAGTGCACAGTGAGTGTACTAATAATCAAAAATTCGGTATAGCCCTATTTTCTTATCAGATATTATGCTGATGTCTGAATGCTATATATAAATGAGCCATATCTAAGACAACTCACAGGCCCACATATAATTATAATACCTTGGCAGGTAACTGTTGGTGATTTTTCTTAATACTTGCATGTTCTGTTACAGCAAAACAGCAGCTGTCTGAAATTTCCTGGTGATTAATGACAAGCCTTCTCCCCTCCCCCTCATCTAATACTTATTTAAGCAGTGATGACTGACAGGGAGGCCTTTCCCAGCAGTTAATTACCAGATAAGCTAAATCTTGGCACATTCAACTGAAAAGAAACAGCCTTTCCATCAGTCATTATTGCTGAAATATAGTCCAAATTGGTGCATTTTCCATTCTTAAGTAAGACCTGCAGGAAATATTCCTTTAAAATGTGCATATAATAGGATGTTTATATATATAGAATATATTTATGTGAATACTATCCCTTTGTGAAATCAGTTGAAGGATCTTGTGTGCACTGCCAATGTAGGGAGGTGGAAGAGTGAAAAGAAAACCCACATTTTGATCCATCAAGGAGTTTTCCCAGAAGGCTTTGTGTTCGATAGAGTCTGGGAAATATTCCTGCTTTCTACAGACTGAAATGCTAATGTCATAATCGACCACTTAGGATTAGGTAACCCTGGAAAAAATATTAAGTATTAAAACCAGGCAACGACATGAGCTCTGGATAATTTCTTTGAATCGGTTTAAGAAAGTATTTCTCCCAGCAGCCCACTCACGGTATTTTGCTGACAGGTAGTCAGATAATGACACACGTGTTTCAGTCATTTCAGTGCAGATCTGGCCATCTTGGTTCATTTCCATTTTTGTTAAGGTTGATCTAAGACATTTGGTTAGGCCCTGGCAAGGCCAAGGCTCCCTCTGTATTTTTCTAAGGAAGTGGTAACACAAAATAACAGTAATTTAAACTGTTACAGCAACATGTGTCAGAGTTCTCTTATTACTCAGAGCATACTTGAGTTTTAGAGGCTTCAAAGTCAAGATCCTTGCTATGAGAAAGGAAGTTAGTTGATCAAATAATTCACTATGACTCTCAGCCAGTCAGGAGCTCCAGAAAATACTATTTTATATGCTCACTTCTGTCTCAAGCTGAATACAGAAAGCTGAGGCAGTAATTTGAACATCTTCCTCATGTTATATTAAATACAGGATCAAGTCCAGATAACTCACTGTCAGTTTTTAGTAAGATCTTCGTTCTCTATGCTCCTGTTGTTCTACTGTTTAGCTTTAATGGGGTGAGAATTAAAGGTTTCAGTCAGAACTAGGTCAAGGAAAAATGTTATGTATCTATTTGTTATTAATCATCCCCTGCCCCCCTTATTTAACAGTTTTGCCAGGTGTTAATTCTTCATAAACTGAGATTTAAACAGCTCCATTAGAGTTACTTTACTCTAGGCTTCTTACAGTACTTTTAAATATTTTATACAGCTTCAGCAGTAAACCCAGGCAGAATCTGCTAAACTTCATGGCTTCCCCTTAAATTTTCTAGTCACTCATTTTTTTTCAGAGTGAAAATGACAGTATCTACAAAGGCGCTCAAATCTACTGCTTTTGCCCCCCTCTTTCTTTTGCTTTTACTGGGAAATATCTAGTAAATGTCACTTCAGGATCCTTCCCCAGACAAAGAGCACAGCCAGAGCCATTTGTAGCACACACAGTGAATGCCCAGCTGCGTGGTTGGATGATAAATACTAATGACATGAGGGATTGTATGACTGGCTACCTATTTTAAGCAAGTTGTACCATTATGACATCTAAAGAAACTAAAGTAATGTGAAACAAAACCTCAGCAATGATAGGTGGCCTGGCCACTGTTAATCCTCTGTCATGAATATGTACAGGCAGTTTCTAGCAGTTTTATAACATTAGAAAAAATTTTTACTTTCAAAAATGACAAATTGGAGCTAATGAAGAACACTGCTTGTAATTAAAAAGAAGTGCAAGACTAAATCAAGCCTTCTTATTGCCTGGAGAGATTTGTCTGTGTGAGACAGCACATGCACATTCCCTTTGGCTGTATCAGAGCTGACAAGTTAAGCAAGCACTGCCTGGCCTTTGATCTTCAGCTGAGGGGAGAGCCTGGACTCAGCCATCACCCCCAGGAATGGCATTTGGTCCCTCTGGGTTCCTGCTATGCTGACATCCTGGGATAGTGGGGAACAGGCTGGTCGTACAAGGGCTGTTACAACCAGCTTGCAAAGCTGATGTGCTGACTCCTGAGAGCAGTGGGGCACTTACACTCTGGAGTATAACCAGATCGATTCAAGGGAGTTGGCTGGAAGTGTCTTACACATTCACTGGTTATCTCTAGACCAGCAAAGTTAAGCTGAATCATTTTCCTGCAACAAAAATGCTCCTTGTGTCCCTCAACAACCTCAAGCTTCTCAGAAAAGGACTAATACTCTATTATTTTTACTCCTAAAAGCCTTTTAAATGCTAACAGTATGTCATTTAACTTATGTATCAGAGACTTGTTTTTAGGCCATTTTGTGCCAGATATCCTTGTTCCAGTTTCTTAAAATTTATATACCATCTCTGTTTTACAAGTGTATACTTTTGAGGGGATCATCTTGAAGGAGTCAAAGATTTTTGAAGGACCATCTCACTATATTGGCAACCCACCTTAGTATAAATTGCTCTTCAGTTGTTCCTGGGGACCAATGTCATGAGGAAAGCTCAGTCAAATTGCTTATTTTACATGTAGAGGTTATAATCTCCAGTATATAACATTAACTGCTACTTCCAAGCTGGCTGATAGATGTAGGAGAAGAACTACTTAGGTAATGACTGGTGGTGAAAATATTTTCCCTAGGCTCTTGAAGAGGATGCATGATAGCCAGACACCAGCGCAGGCTGCCTTGTATCCAGTATACAATAGTCCATTTTCACTTGAATGTCCTGTTTCTATTAGAAAATAAAAATTCCAACTTGTACTTTAGGATAAAGAAAGCACCAGAATTATTCTTAAAAGTTCCTGTAAATAGGCTTTTGATGCAAATGAATACATATAGTTTATCTCTTCTTATCTCACAAGAATTATTGAAGCAGATTTCAACTCTGTAAATGAAATTGGCATATTTGCATATCCTTTTGCTGTATTATTAAAAGGCTGCACATAATATTATGCATATTATCAGTGTCTGAAGACTTAGAGCCCTGCCCAGCTTTCCTCACTGTAAAAAAAAAAAGAAACAACAACAAAAGCTTGATGTCGGCAAGCCTTGCGGCTAACAGCATTTAAATCAATGATAAAGGAACTTACAAGTAAAACATCTAATAACCTCTAGAAATTTTATGGGTGTACCCTGCAATGTGTGAATGTTGGGTTAAAATTTACAGTGATCCTACTTTGTAGTATGAGTGAGTATTGAAATTTTAATTTAAAACAACGGATTCCATAACAAACAAGTACAGAGCTTAATACTGGTGTTTATTTATTGCATTGATTTTCAGTGCTCCTTTCAAAGTGAAGTGATCAGTTAAAGTCAAGCACAAAAATGCATGAACATGCTGAAACACTGAATTCCTATTCATTCTTGAAATGCTGGCCACTGCTCCTGATCAAAATTCACAAATTTAATTAGCATTCAACAAATCGTCTGAAGTTGGAAGATGAAAATGGTAGATTTACAGCCAATTAGTAGTCCTTCAATGGTAGTGGTCAGCACAAGGCACTGGAGGGCTCTGTCCTAGTCTTTCTTAAACTGTGATGTGTTTCTGGGCCAGAGCAGCACCCTCAGCCTCTCCTCTGGACAAGGAGCTCTGTCCACTACTCACTGACATGGAAGAGGTAAACAAGAAAGACTCCAGAACTGGGAGATCACGATAGTTATCCAGACTGGGGGGCGTAGCCCCTTTCAAGACATTTGAATCAGGTCTTCCATATTCAGCTGAAATGCTGAATTACCACCTCTAGAAGACAAGCAGTGATTGGTAACTCTTGTAATGTCTCATTGCCTTTGCTTGTCTCATAAGGGCTTGATATGAAATTAAACTTTCCGGGGCAAACTCTCTCACTAAGTGTGGTGTGGCACGTACATTTTAAAATTCAGTTCTAATCTCAGAAAGTCTCCCCAAGTCTTCTCAAATATTTTGGTACAACAGCCCTACTGAAATACAATTCATTCACTGGCAGTTGAGACAAATGAAAAAACCGATTCCTTGTCACCTATTTCACATATTTTGAGCTCTCGAGGACCACGCAGACAGATCAGGCTCAGCAACAGGAAGAGCAGCTCCAGTCTGGAGGGGGGATTTATAGCACTAATCTCTCAGTTTCATAGACACTGAATCTCATGTTCTTCAGTTCCTGGCCTTCTCTCTTGGCAGTGGTCTGTGGAATACCCTAGGGGAAGGGCTCCCCTCCCTTAAAGGGATCTTGATAAGGGGATCAGATGACATAATTCTTTAGAAGCTTGAAGGATCAAGCCTTTTGACTTACAGAGCATACCTGAGATATTATGATCAGTTTGTACACATCTTTTAAGATGGGGCCTTTGGGTACAAATAATTCTCTATGCCTTAAATCGGTGTGCAGAAATTTCTCATTACACATGGTGTATTAACTTTCCAAATGTATGCATCTGCAAATGGAAGAGGAAGCTCTTGGAATTGGACACCCTGTTTTATCAAATTGACATGGCTTGTTAAAATATTAATATTTAAAAAAATCTTTTCATTTAAACAGAACCAAGTCAATTTACTTACATTTTGAGGGGTCAGATTTCAACAGAAATTAATTGTGCTTAGGCTAGATTAAGTTTTCATTAGTAATCACATAATTCATTGCTCATTACAGTTAAGCAATTTCAAGCTAACTGTGCAAATAGTGAATTTAGTGAGCTCTCATAAAAGCTGAATTGATCACAAATATGTAAGGTCTTTCCAATAACATGGGAGATGTTTGCCCTTTAGTTCATACTCAGGCAAGCTACGTGCAGAAGCTGGAAGGCAGTTTTGCAGCCTGTGTGTTGGTGTGCTTGAAAGGGCTGTGCTGTATGAAGTGAGACAGAACACAGAGGTCAGAAATCACCGTAGTCATGGAACTAATTCTGATTAAAACAAATTTTATCTAGGATAACAGTATTTATGGAGATAGCAAGGAAAAAGGTTGGAGCTAAACCATGATTGCAGCTATAGGAGCTGAATAACCTGGTTTATTTAATTTTATTTTGTATTCTGTGAAGATCTACCATCCACTGCTGTTTTTCAAGTTTGGTTAGAGATAAATCTGACTTGGTCCCTTTTTAGTCTGTCTTTTTCTGGCATTACACATGCTATTAACTCTTCTTTTTCAGATTCCAAGGTCTCTTTCAATAAAAACAATTTACGTGATCTTCCCAAATCTGCAGTTCTTGTTAATTACAGCTGTGTTGAATCCTTTATGAAATAGTATTTACTTCCATGTTCCTGATCCTGGTAAATTTCAATGTTTATTGAAAATATTTACCATTCAGTGGTAGTGTTATTAAGTATTATTATACCCACAGTGATACAAATGTTTAGTGTCCCAGTGACAATTTGATATACGGTGAATAGGAAATGAGGAATTCTGGGTCCTAGATTCTTGGCAGTATCTTCCTTACAGACCTTGGCCAGTCCTCTCAAAAAAGAGATGCTAAAACAAGCCTAGAAAACACAGCCTGTGAGCAAAGAGAAAAAAATAGAGACTGTGGAAGATATGAAACCAAGTTCAGAATCATGAGGGAACTGAAAGGAGGGATTAATAATAGAATCATAGAATGGTTTGGGTTGGAAAGGACCTCTAAAGGTCATCTAATCCAACTTCCCTTCAGTGAACAGGGACAAACTATTCAGCATAGTGAATGGGATGAAAAAAGAACAAGTGTATATAACAGGATTCATATATAGTATTTTTCATCCACATTATGAAGTGGATACTGAGCCTCAGAGCAACAGGAAAGCCCAACACTGACAGAGAAATGCACTTCCTGGACCAAACCCCAAGCAAGCATAACTGTTCCTAACTCTCCAAGATGTCTGCCTGAAGGATAAATGAGCACATCTATTCTGGTCAGCAGAACTCATTGAATATTTATATGCAAGTTTTCATTTAAGTGAAATATTTCAAAGACATTTACTAGAACTGAAGAATATGGATCTTTGAAAATAAAAGTCAAGAATTTACATATTCTGCAGCTAAGAAAAGCCTGTTTAAACACTTTAAATAGACACAAACTCAGAGTATTTTGGAAACAGTATAGTCTGATGGTTACAGCAGTGTTGGGTAAGTGGTATCCTTTCTTCCACTTGTCTCTGATATGTTGTACAGGATTGGTATCTCTGTTTCCCTGTCAGCCACGAGCTTGCAAAGATTTCAGAGCACTTTGTCTCTGCAGTGAGATCTGCACACCCAGGAGGTGAACAACAGGAGAAAGGATGGTCTCCTGATCACTGTTATCACGGGAGATGTGGATTGGCTTCTGTGTAACCTTAGAGAAATCACAACCAGCACACATATCTGGTGGCTCAGTGTCCTGCAGAAATCAGAGCTACTGCTGAGCCTGCTGGCTCTGAAATGCAGCATTTCAGACCTGCCTCTTGCACCTGTGCTGCTGTACTGTTCCTTGCAGATCTAGCAGTAGCTCTGCATTCGTCTGCAACTTCAAGTTGTCTTTTTCTTCTCGTGCCTTAGCTCTCCAAATATAAACTGGGAGCAACGGCACTTCAAGGTGGTCTACCATGAATGTGTGTGTGCATGGTCAGGAGCAGTAAAATACATGGAAACATCTCAGAGACAACAAATTGTCTTCTAAAACAAATAAACAAGAGTAACAGGTAGCAGTGTCTTCTTTGCTTAATTCATTAAACATCTGAGAAATAGAGGCTTAGGAAGGGACAATTACACATGTAATTCTCCTCCTGTACTGGTAAAAATATAACATTTGCTAGGCAAATGTTGCTTATAAAATTTTCACCTGTAGGATATTTAATTAGAGACATGTATAATGTTCCACCAAATGTCCTAGTGAGCACATATATCATTACCAAACTTCTACTGGAGTTCTCAGTATTTAAGAAAAATGATACAGCAGGCAAGATTCACTCCACGCAGTGCAAGAAAGAAAGCACTAGAGACTAATTGCAGTAACATACTAAAGGAATAAATTCTACCAGAAAACAGAACCTTGAAACTGATTTCTACACTAGAAATCTGTGTAAAAATTCTGAATAGAAATGTGAAATAACTCCTCATACAATCTGTTCTAGTTTACCAGAGCAAATGAGAATTGTGTTTGCTTTTCATCTGAGCTGGAGAAAAATCTCTAGTACTGAGGTTTATGAAACTTAATATGCTAAATTTATGAAGGCTGGCTTCTAGTTTGAGTTCTTTTGGTAACAACAAGGAGATGGCAAACTTTGAATGGAGCCTCAGCAGCATGCAAAAAATGGACAGAAGATAAGGTTCAAATCCAATTTGGTACAGATTTTGCTGACTGCAGTCAGGGTCTGACCTGAGGCAGAACACCTGAAAAACTGACCAGAAAAAGTGCTAAGGGCCTCCTCAGGTAGATTTAATTTTGTGGATAATCAGAATGGTACTAGGGCAAGAGATCAGACAAAACCCCTAAACCAGGCAGACTGAGAGAACATCTGGTAGTGGCCTTCAGGGAATGAGCGAAAAGATTTGCTGGGACAGCACACCTTGACAGGTATCTCATGGGTCAGGCAGCTGCACAATTTCAGGACGATGCACAGTTTCTTATTTATGAGCAGAAGCAAGATCTGTGCCCATAAATCACTGTCTGAGACATGTAACCCTAAAGTACATTTTAACAAGCACAATTAAGAAAAACTACCCAGGAGCACAGAACTCACCACTATGTATTTTAACACGAAACTCCGCCATGATTTAAGAGTCTCTGCCACTGCTCCCTTAATAATCCCTAAATCACATGCTGCCATAAAAAAAAACCACTCCCACCCCCCAGTATATAGATCCCTGCTCAACATAAAGGTTATTTAACTCTTTTGTGGCAAGTGGGGCTTGTAAAGCCAACCAAACAGCAGAAGGTACTTAACAGGACTCTGCACAGGACCAGTGCAATAGGAAAACCTCATCTTCTACATTCTGCTTTGACTCCCTGTTTCCACACTTTCTTCTTGCCCCAGCTGACTTTCTATTCTAGCAACTAACCTCATGAAATGTTGACAGACTAAGAACATTTATGGCAAGAAAACATTTACAAATGATAAATACACCATGAAAATTTTATTTCTCAATTTTCTGGCCTATAGCAAATGTGGTTCTCATCCAGATTATCCAGAATATTGTTATGATCTTTGCACAGTGCTAATGCAAAATTAGCAAACACGTGAATCCTTGAAATCAGCTATTTGTGTAGGAATGACTTTCAGCCACAAGTTTAAAAGTCTACATGAAAAGGAATTGCAGCAAGCAACCTTTACAGGAGAATAGCTTGGAAGCAAGTTAAAATTAAAGAGAAGAATAGATGATGTGTCAAGAGAGCTGTTATGGATTACAGTAAAACTTCTAAACTCTAGTGACTAAAATAAAGACAAAATCTTTTCTTTAGTCTTTGTTACGCAGTGGAGCAAGGAGCTGCACATTGATACAGATGATCACTACACATCATGAATGGTTTCTTGAAATTAAAAGAAAAGAAAAATCACTAAGCATAGATCACTTATTATACACTAAAAAGTTTTTAAATACAGTTGAAAATATGCATTCAGCCCTGAGCCTTGGCTGATCACTTACTGATTTCAGAGTCTGGCAAGCAGAAGTGCTCAGGGACTTCACTATCAAGCACAGTGGTTTGAGGAGAACCAGCTGCCATATAATATGTATAAGGTAACGTGATACAGGAGCTTTGAAAGAGTGACTTAACGTGATATATTTAAATTAGATAATTAAACTTTCTGTGACTATCAGGTCAGTTTCCTCACGGTTTCCCTTCTCCCTTCCTTGTGAGGCTTGTTCCTTAATCGTTAACTCTGAAAACTGTGACTCCACAGCAAGTATCTGCAGAGAGTATCTTCAGGGACTAGGGAAGCATCTTTGAACTGTTAAAACCTAACAAAAATGAATCTACTGTGATGGTGATTAAAACTGAAGTGGAAATAAATTCCTGGTATATATAGTGTAAAAAATTATTTATCTGAGTGCACTAGGTCACATCCCAGGGTGTACAAACAGAAGTCAAGACCTACATATACAGTCAAACACTATTTACAAGATAAAAGACTGACATGGAAGCACTGACTGTAAAAAAGCTGTCTGATCCTGGTAGATAACCATCACAGTGTGATGCTGAGACCAAATGGATTAATCTTTGAATATACAAATAGGGAAGTACTGATTAGGAGAAAATATTATTTCTCTATTTGATACCACTGAGGCCTGTACTGGAAATATAATTCAAAAGGCTTTTGCTTGATTATAGAGAGACACAGGAATGCTTAGAAGATGGGAGAATGGATAGCACAGGAACTGAGTCTATTCAGTTTACTGATTAAAAGATGAAGGGGAAAGGGGACAACTGTATATAAGGACCAATGTGGAGAGCATAAATCTGCCAATGGTATCTTCAGTCTGCAAACAAAGCTTTAACAAAGGCTCAGTGGTTAGATATAGATGCCTGATACATTCAGGCTAAAAATAGGATTCACGGTTTTAACAGCAGGAGTTAGTAGATCTTGCAACAATTTAATCAAGGTTATGAAGAATTCTATCAACGGTAATTTGAAAATCAAAAGTAGATGTTTTTCTTAGAACTCCAGTTCAAAGAACAGTAAGTTCATAGATGTTTAACACAGCTAGATAATAACAGCACAGAGGCATCTCTTGGCCTGGTAGTCTATGACCTGATTAACTAGATGGTGTGTTAGTACTCAGATGCCTCTGTGGAAGGATGCAGTTTACTCATGTTTGGTTGCAGTGCTTGCATCTCTTTTTTTTGTTCTCTTGTACAAACAGGGGGATTATCCTTTGTTTACCACTCAAAGAAGCAAGTCCTGCTGAATCACATGCAAAGCACTCTTCACCTTCCTATCATCATATTGCTTTTGAATTTCAGAGTATTAAAAGAGGACAGTGAGGTGAAGATGAGGGACACCTTCCACCAGTCATGACATTTGAAGATTGTTGATCTGTCCATCTGAAGTCTCTGCAGAAGATGTTCTTCAGCTTATTCACAACCACGCTGATCTATGTAACAGCTTAGTTGTCTCAGGTTGGCCTTTGCGATGTTCAGCTCAGCAGATTAATTTCCAGATTCTGTTTGATTTATCTACAGATATTTTAGTTCATTTTCCTCTTTCACTGACTAGTTTGACTTCATTTGCACATACAGAGTTAGTACCTGAAATAGCAGTATTGCAGCAAAACACTTATTTTTCAGACTCCTGTCCCTGCCCCAGAACACAGAAAAATCCCAATGAATTTTCTGGTACAAAAGCAGGCTCTTAAATCAAAATGAATAGTTTCAGATAAAAAGCTTAATAAAAGCTCCCTCCTGCCATGGCTTCCACATAATGAACTGGGGTCATTCTAAAGAAAAGAACAGAAATTCTGGAACTAAAAGAGAGCAGTGTGAAGTGTTTTTAATATCACAGCAGCTGTAATTATTTTCTATTTCTCTTTATTATTAAACGTTGAGGTAGCTAGGAGGAAAAATCAATACAATATAATATCCTCAAAATAGTGCTTATATGTACCTATAATTAAGGATTCAGAGTCCATGTTTTATTGTGCTGGATATGTATGAATGGAAAGATAAAGATTGATGGAAGGAGATGTATCTTACTGAACACGGTCTAATGCTTTATGCCTTACACTGTTGAAATTACTGGCATCAGTATTAGAATAAGTGTATATTTTAGTCTAGTTTGTGTACTGGGGGGACCTCTCTGGCCATTCTGGATCTAGCATGTTGCTTTATTTTTTTGTTTGCTCTACTAAATAATAGTTTGATGGCTACAGGAGAACTATTATGGGTAATAATGCACTTAGACTTCTAAAGACAATAATGCACCTCAACTGCTGATTGTTTTCTTCAGTGATAGCATTGAACATCCCCTGTTTGGCACAGCTGCAATTTGTTTTGGGTCACTACTAACCTATCTGGAATGACAGAAAAACAAGTAGGTCTTCTGTCTACTTGCAAATAAGATATTTCCCTTATAATGGTAAACCCCTAACTCTTTGCATATCACTGTGTACTTTATTGCTCATCCCATTTAACAGTGCAGCTGCAAGTTTCCTGGCCTTTGATCTTCTTTCAGATGAGAATTATAAGCTTATTTAGGCTAATGAGGAGATCATATGTCCAGTAAATGTGCACAGCAAATAAAAAACAAAAAGTGTCTTAATAATACAGACGTATTTCAAATATCACTGAAGTTCCACAGTGAAGAATATTGCAGTCAAAGGAAGGGCTCCTATTGATTTCATTGTTTTTGAGCCCTGGCTCCTCCTGAAATCAGCAAGCAGAGTAAAACCATGTCCCAGTTCATTACTAGGTTCTCCTCACTGCTTGCACTTAAGGCAAATTCTGTGGTTCAGCAAAACTGACATTTCTAAAGAGAATTCTCCTCTTTGCACTGAAGAAAGAGAACAGCTAATTGTTACTGTCCAATTTTCCTCTCTGTTGTTACTGTGCACTGGCCCAACAGTATTTGCAAAGATGTGCAGTGAACTCCATGCTTCAATTCACCTTTTGCCATATGAGCAAACAGAGCTGCACCAGCTGGCGAGCCCCCTGAACATGCCCAGCCCTGTCAGCTCGCCCGCTACAGCCTTGGGCCAGGGGAGAGCTGTGCTGCTCCTCCAGCCCCAGAGCCCTGCACCTGGATCGTGGGGCCTCCTGGGACCGAGCAACACGACCTGATCTGCTCACTTTGCATTAACTTTGGAAAAGGCACCTGAGCAGAACCAACAGCAGTTCAGCAGCAGCCAGGTAACCACTTCTGCACTCGTGGGCAACCAGAGTGGATCTCAGTCTGCACTCAGCTGGTCAAATTTGCCAGCCCTTTAGGCAGCTGTTGTTTGATCTCCACCCATGACAAATATGCCAGTCAGACAGGGGTGTTCCATTTTTGTTAATCTGTAGAAAGGAAATGACTTCCCTGTTGCACCAACATCATACATATGGCTTATACAATGCATCAAGACAGCATTTTCTGTGCTACAGTGAAAGATGAAAATTCTTTCCTTCTTCAGGCTGTTTCTCCAGGTGTTTGAAAATCTGCACATTTAGTGAGTTTGCCCTCAAATCTGATGAATTTTGTGGGGCACAGGAAGCTGTCTGTGCTCCGTGCTGGACCTTCTTTGAGCAAGGGAGGAAGAAGTACTTTGTTCCCCTGGCTCCTTCTGTGTCACAGGCTTCCTTAAACTGATAGTGACTGACCTTCCCTCTTCATCCTTGTGTCAGGGATGTAGGGACCAAACCAGGGCCCTGATCACATCCCAGATGGTTTCAACATACACACCAGCTGATGCCTGGCACCCTCTCTCCTCTTGAGGAAAAGACATCTGTGATCCTTCTCATAAACCCTGTTTGCTACTCCAGACTCCACAGACATCCATCCTACTCCCTGCTAAACACGCACGGGAAGCAGGAAGGAAAACTCAGGGATCACACAAAGTCTTTTACTTTGCACGCTTGCTCTCTTTTCAAAAATCTTTCCCAAGTACCTTTTTGTGGAAGCTCCGCAATTGTAATCCAACAATGACAATAAAATCTTTTCAAAACAACACCACTTGCAGTACTTTGCAAGTGTCAACTGATCATCGGATAATGGAGTCTTGGAAGACTAAGGCTCAGTCCAAATATGAGAGCTTTACATTTATGTTTGAGAAAAACTCATTTAGAGGGTTATAGCCTAATGCCTCTTTAAAAAAAATAATGCAAAATTTACTTAGATTATTTTTTATTTGTATGCACGAGCTCAACTATAATGGAATAGTATTGCTAATATAATTACAACGGCCTGTCTCCAGAGGAGAAGATATTATGCAATATACTCTCTGCTCTATGTATTCTGAGCACAGGTACCAAAAAGTAAATGAGCAAAATTATTATTTCATCTGATGGGAGTTTTGACAGATTTATTCCTACTCTAAATTTCTTCAAGAGGAACAGAAAGGTGGATAGGTCTTCCAATTATACCTGAAAGTATTTAGGTTTGGAAAAGAGAAAAAGAACACAGAACAGAGGAGAAATTTCTCAATTTACGGGTTGGTATAAAAGAACTTTAAAAACTAGAAATAAGATGACTTTACAGATATGTAAAACAAGTAATCACACTTAAACTGCAATAATGAAAGAGCTAAACCCCACAGATCTGGGAATCTGTCCTCAAGCTGAATTAAAAGGGAGCAGAAATTTCCGTTGTCATGAAGCCGATCGAGGTTCAGCTGCTGACCTCTTTTCATTCTCTCATTTTTAGGCTACTAAATACCAGGAAGTTATAACTATACTAAAATGAAGTATTGGATCAAAATGGTTTCTCCAAAGGACTTTTTCAAAAGTACATTTTATAGTTGAGGAGGATATTTGATCATTTTGTCAAAATGTTCTATTTCCTCAGTTATTCGGCTTTTAAGAAAGGCCAGTAAGGAAGCACAGAGGTTACACAATGTTACAGTGCTGGGGCTCATTCACAGTAATTGGAGATTTCTGAAAAGGAGAGATTATTTGTCTAAACCTACAGACCCAGTAATATGCCTGAAATTTCAGCTAAGAACTGAAAGAATCTTAAGAGGACTAACTAGTGTGCACATGAATTCACGCCCAAGTGATTTCCAATAATTTTATTAGCTTCTGCTTAAATCCTATCTCAGGAATCCAACAGAAAATTTTAAGTGCAGTATAAACATTTTTAAAAAATTTAAAAAATAAATACTCAGAAATAGAAGAAAAAACTCAAATACCTTTCTTGAGTACAAAGAAAAGTAGTGTTTCTGGTTGCAATAAGAGCATACATTTTGAAAACGAATCTAGCAAAATTAGATAGCCAAACTGGATATCCACAAATGTTAAAAAATCTGTATTTGTATATCTAATCAGACTGGAACATTACAGTACACTTGATAATAGACTGAAGCAGGCTTCTACTGTGGGTCATAGGTACACATACCCATTCCATCTGTATTCTAACACCTCATGCACTACAACAGATTACCATATTTCATTAAGATAAACTGATATTTGTTCAGAGATTTTACTAAGAGACGATAAATAAAAGAGCAAAGAGAACCCTGTATTATTCAGCCTACTTACAGTTGAGCCCTGAGTGGCTACTTTCTAATTTCCCAACCAATAGTGTTGGTTTACAGTTCCATCCCAATAACACTTTCTTCAAGAGATGTTGGCAAAACATGATTACAGTCTACACTCTGCTTTGTAACATTCGTCTAGGCTACAGCAGTGATCTCAGGTGAGACTGTAATAGCACTGAAATGAAAAGGGGAAGCCCATAAATCACTCAATCTGTACCTTCATATTATCTATCTCCGTGCTAATTTCAAGGTGACAGTTACCATCTGGTATAGAAGTACAAAAGTTTGACAGTTACCATAAGCAGGCTTTTCCAAGCATTTTAACTTCAGAAATGTGATGTCAACTAAAACTGAGATTTAGGGCTATTCAGATTGTGATTTGGTGTTGCGATAACAGAAAGAGACTGTACAGAACCAGTATTATAACTTTAAAGTTACTGACCCTTCTGGGCCTCTTTTTCCATTACTGCTGTGATTCAAACATTGATCCAAATGATGCAGAAAATGCTTATGAAAAAGACTTTAGAGAAGAACTTTATGAAGAACTTTAGAGAACTTGTGAATGTGCATCTTTGGCCCCCCAGAGAACATACAGAGTTCAAATCCCTTACAATGATAGTGAAGTGGCCACCATCCACCTGCTTTTCCAGGAAGAGTCTGAAGTGTAAAGACAGAATCATGATGGACATTTCAGTTGAGAAAACTACTCTCATGAAGCCAAATCTGTGGGATGACTAGTACATTGAAGAAGCAGAAAATGTTTTTGGTGCTAAGTGCATTAAAGTTAGAAGAATCCCCGGAAGAATGTGGTTCTAGGAGCCGATACACTGCACCCTAATTAACTCCTAACTGACCTTTCTGGTTATTTGGTGCCCAGAATTAAATACAATATTATATTTCGTCCTGCTCTGTCACATGATGTCTTTCCATATCCTGCCCCAAATTGCATTTGTCTTTCATGCTACCCTATCAATTACTAACGCAAATCTAATTTGCTGCTTGCCTTCTCCAGGAGGTCTCTCCCAGCATTAGAAACGTTCCAGTTCTTCACTACTGGCTAATGCATTTATTATGGGTGAATTTTTTCCTCTGCATTTTGAGGTTGATGATTCACAAACATCCTTCAGGAGACAGAACTAATGCAGAAGTTACAAAACCAGAAAACTTGAAAATTAAACCAGACTCCCTCATATTCCCAAGAAGTTCAGAATAATTGCCCTGAGTGAAGCTGTTCTGACTTGAGAGCAACTATTTTGGTTTTTTGTTTGTTTTGTTGGTTTCTTTTTAAAAGGAGAGTCACTAAGAGCAACTGTGCACAGAGAAGAAAACATAAGGAAATCTTTAGCCTTCACAGCGTCTCTGCTTTCCTCTGTGGGGCTACAACTGCATTGGCTTTACCAGGAGACTCGTTTGTACACACACGATTTGCTTTCGTTGCCCTGATCAGAGCTGTGGTTTTTGAGGAGTTGACAAGCATTGGACTGGATCAGGACAGAACTGCAGTTCTTCTCTCCTGTGTGTCAGTGCAGGGCCTCAGTCATTCCCTGGCCACTGAGTTTCCCTGGCAAGGGACCTGCCTGGCTCGTGCCAATGTGGAGCTGCCACACGGACCACGAGCAGCGAAAGCAGGTCCTCCCCAGGCACTGCTGGGCTGGGCACTGAACAACAGACGCTCTGAATTTATGTTCTGCTGCTGTTTGTCTTCTCTATCTCCCTCATAGACCTTGTCCTCTTTGTTTTACATCTCTAGGAATATTCTGTGATATGATAAAGGCTTTGGAGCAGAGGGCAGGTCATTATCGATCTCACTTTGATCAGTTTACTGAAGGGAGATGCTCACTCTACATAAGTATTCAGTGGTTCTGAGGAATAGCCAAAAGCACCTTTGCAAATGTTTTGTGGTCTAACAGAACTTTCTGAGACCACTCCACTGCCTTTGCTCCTGGGTGTAAATGCAGTACTGAAGCCTCTGTGCCCCTGTATTTGTACTCCAAAATTAATTTGATATAGTCAACACTTACTCACCAGGTTTTCTTAAAACATTAAATATGAAAATTATGTGGATTCACAAAAAAACAGGCTCATGTCAGAGCTAAATAGCTAAATAAGGAAAACAGAGGTTTACTAAAGCACATACATGGTTGGGTTGATTTAAAGTTTCCTGTGTGTGCATTTCCATGACAATGAGGCTGCATAAATACATTCCAAATGGAATGGTTAGCAATGATAAAAGTGGGCAAAATATCAGTACCATCTGCTCACTTCTAATGCCTGAAAAAAGTGACAAGCTAAAATTAACCAAAGAAAATGAGCCGCTAAATAACCTTTCTCCCCCTCCAAAATCTTAGAGGCCTGTACATGTCAGCACAGAATTTGACCTTTAGTTCTCCATTGTTCCCTACTGTAATATTTATATTTCAAATTTTTTCTTAGCTTTAACTCAAACTCATTTAACTTGCACAGTTAAAATAACTGGAACTTAATAAAAACACAGTAAAATTCTGCTACTATTAGTAGTCTCCAGTACTGAGACTGCTGTAACTGAAGAGACTAAACAGCATCACTGTCAACAATTTATCAAAATTTTTAGATTGAATTTTGCATATCCATTTTCACTTTTTCCACTCCAAAATTAGTCTCTGTGCTGAAAAAATTCCTATAAATGTCAGCAGAGGAGCAGAAACAATGTAATTCTATTATTTTAAAAATCCTTATTTTTGAAGTCTGGGCATTAAAACAAAAATTGATTCTGACTCTAAAACTGGAATTTTTAATTATTTATTTGTATTTTGAATCATGGATGTGTTGTGTCTTTTCACATCACTGAGAAATGAAGATGATGTCCGAGAGCTAACTTCCAGTTTGCTGCTACTTAGGGGACAGAGTGGGGCAAGGCTGAGCCTCAGAAATTGAAAACACAGGAAAATGGATGTAAGACTTGGATCAGAGGTTAAATCAATCAAAAGAAAATGCTAAAAGTTGAACCTGAGATTCTGGAAAAAGCAACAGAGTTAATCTATGACCAAACCCCAGAATTTCCTCTCATTTTTGCAGACACGCTTATGTGATTTTACTCAGCAAGAGCCTGAAAACATACAGCTATATGGGAATTTAGTGTATATAAATTGTCTCATTGATGGCAATGGAATTATTCATATGAGAAATATAAACTTGGTTCTACAGTCTGAGCCAGCACACAGTGAATGTGTTTCTGGTTGCTGGCTGAGCTAAGCATTGCAACCCTTGCTGTTCAGTAGGACCCTGGTGAGAACACTTGCACCAGGAGCCCCTTCTTCTAAATCTGTTAATGCTACTGATGTTAATCAAGTAGTGCTGCTCTTGCTGCTACATTTATAAAGTAAGAACAACAGATAATTATATCTAGAAAATACTTTTATTTGACAATGGTTAATAAATTTAATATGGAGAGAGATTTTGAAGCCTCAGTGAAAATGAAAAGCTAATAGCATTAAATGGCTGAGGGTGATTATTTTTGCAAAGAATGTGGATTATGCTAGTTCTCAGTATAGAAATAAAGAGAATAAAGCCATGGTTATAATTTCATCTTTGCAATATAAATAGGATAGACAGATGCTTGATATTGTACAGTAATTATAGATGGCTGAACTGAGAATAAACCTTTTTTGTAGATAATGGTTTCTGATTTTGAAGGCCATTTTTAAATCTATGGTTAGGGTTTTGTCTTCCTGCCAAGGACATGAGTTAAATATTTAGTATGAAGTATAGTGGTGGTTTCTGAGCTCGACTCTTAAACATAATATGCAAACAGGCTGGTAAGTCGTGGGTCAAACAACATGACATTCACCAAATTGAAAGAGAGAGGGGTGGGGGGAAAATGAGATTATAATTTTATCTGATAATCAGAATCATGTAATGTAACTAAAAGGAAGAAATGACCATGGCATCTTTGCAAGTATTCTGTGCTGTGAAAGGACAAAAGTGAAGGAAAAAACCTTTGACACATTCCTGAAACTCAAAGCTGTCTAGCATGGTAACTTTGTGAAGCTGTAGGCTCTGCAATTGATATGCCATAGCTCTCCTAGCAGACACGAGAAAAAAAGGAAATGTAGTACTACGGAAAAGTGAGAGGGAAGACAGAGCGGCATTGATGTGATCAGCTTTAAGGGCATTTCACTTGAAAGAACACCTGAGGCAACAGAAGCAGAAGGAACAATAAATAATTCAGCAAGAAAATTACATTTCAAAACAATGAGGTTGTCTTTCCCCTTTCCCCTTTCAATGAAAACTGCTTTCAAAGAACTTTCTGAAGAAATAGCTGCAGAAACTTCTGCTGAGAAACTCTCATCCATTCATATCCATGCAATCCTCCTCATGCAGAAAGCTGCCCAGCGAAAGGACAGGAGTCTAGGATAAATCTTGCTTCATGAGAAATTGAGGTGTCAGACACAACCCAGTGCTCTCAGGCCAGACCTCACTCAGCTGGTAGCAATTGTCATAAGTTGTCTGACTTCAGTGGAGCTCTGAGCAGTCACACCAGGGAGCAGTTGTCCCTGGAGGATCGTGAAAAGTTTTGTTAAAGTCAAGTTAATGAAAACGTAAGTTCAGCACACTGCAAACTGACACACAGGAGAAGGGGAAGCATGTTTATCAGCTTGACTTGGCTGCACTGGGAGTGAAAAGCACAGTATTTTCAATCACTGGAGAGTGTGTGCAGCAGATAAGTCTGTACTGTACGGAGAGCTGGAGAAAGCGTGTGGAGGATTTTAAATAGGGCACAGGAAAACTTAATTTAAAACACAAAAATAATTTAAGTTAAAAAATGAATGGCTGGATCTTTATCAGGTTCTACACTGATTTAAACAGAACTTAGGATATGTAAGATGAACAGGACAGCACAACTTTTGATTTATAGCACGTGAGTTACCCCGTGGGAAGGTACATCTGCCCGTGACCAGGACTGAGCACCAAGCACTGCAGGGTGACATAATGAAATGGGATAAACCCACTCATATTTACTGCAGCATGGGAGACACCTTCCGTGGGTCCTGTGGGACAGCTCACAGACTGCAGGGGCACACATGACTTACTCAGCTGTTAATTGGCTTTGGACCCAGGCTTTAATCATGGTATCACAGCGTGGAAGGCCAGAGCCGGAAGAGTTCAGCCTGGCTTGGCCACTGCTGCTCACCACTGTCCTTTACCGCTCCCTTTGCCAGGCTGATGCAACTATTTGTCTTGCTCTAAGCAAGACTATTTTAGCTTTCAGGGAACAAGCCATAAACTAGATCTCTGACACAGACTGTGATAAAAACCAATCAAATCCTACAATATTTTCTTCTTAATCCTAATTTTTAAGTCATACAGCCAAAGCCCTACAAACAGATGAATCATAACATCTGATGGGACAGTAACCTAGAGAAGCTGGAAAAGCAAGAAGCAGAACAGAACAGGGGACAGGACAGCATGAGAATTATTTAGTGTGGCTTTGTTGCCAGAGAAAGCACAGCAAAGATTACTGCTGCAGCTTCAGTGCTCAGCCTGTGTGCTTCTGTATCAAATGTGAATTTACCAGGCTTTGGAAGGCAAAGACCTCAGTGGGGCTACAGATGGCTAGAGAGAAAAATAAAATAAAACAGAGATAATTGGAGAACAGCACCAAATTCCTGTTTCTAAAGTTAAGACACGTTGAAGGTTTTCTACTTTTGCCATGCACAGTCTGCTAGGAAAGAGGCAGCTCATATTTATCTGCAAATGTCTTAAAATTGAAATATGCTTTCAAATGAAGAGCATATATTTTTCAGGCATGCATTCCAGCTCATAACTAGTGTAATGCTTTCTTATATCTCATTTGAACAAAGGTTCTAAAAATCCTCTGAGTGTTTCCCTGTGTACTATTAAAAAAAAACAGAGAAAAATAACCAAAAAACCCTTGTAAGCTTTTCAAGAAACAAATTCACTTAAGTTGTTCCTGATAAAGTCCCTAAAGAGACAATGCCCAGGAGGTTTCCTAATGTTTCTCCTATCTGTAAGGATCACAGTATTCTGGCTAAAAGTGGAAGAAAATCTTCTTGCAAAATTCTCCTTTCTGGGAGTGTCCATGGATTTTTATGCCACCAAAATCCTGCAAAACTATAATGGGCTTCTGTTGTCAGCTAGTTTCCATCCATTAATAGATTCCTCTGACCCTTATTTGGGGGTTCATTATCATTATCACGTATGAGGTGAACTGTATTTAAGAGAGAAGATTACAGATAACTGTACAAGGAAAAAAAGGGTAAAAGAGGATGAAACATTTAAAACCTTATAGAATTCCTATTGATGTCAATAGGAGTCTTTCCACAGGTTTAGTGGAGTGTGAGCTATGCCCTTATTTATCTGACATTTTCTCTGAGCTGCAAAATTGCCTGTTGTTACGGATTTTCACTAAAAGTCTGCCTACTAAGAACAAGGACTGAATGATTATATAGTTATATTACCAGAAGAAGATAAGTACTATTTTATGTATATCATGATAGTGGAAAATAAGATGATAAGATTGATAGTTGATGAGGTTTGACTACAATGATTTACTGTTGAGGATAAGTACACATGCAGCTGCTAGAACAACAGAGCTCTCCTACATTAAGTACTGTAAGCTCCTAAAAATAAACTCCAGCACATTACAATTAATAGCTGAGAGTACACTTCATTCTATTTAGTTCACAAGGTGAGCAGAAGTTACACGTGACTTATGGTTAAACACCAAAATTCACTGAAGAGGGTCTTTGAGTATGACACAGGAATGATTCTGTTGGATGACAAAAAGCCTCCTTTTCTCTAAAGGCAAACTAACATGGCTATGGAGCCTGGAAGGTCAGTTCCCCTGTTACAGCATGTGGTGAGTATCTAATAGGCCAGCAAGCCTCCCTGCTTACCTACACAGGTCACTGAATCCTTGTGCAGTCAGCAGGGCTGTGCCCTGTGGCACCAGCTGTGCCCTGGGGCATTTCATGGGGCACCAGCTGCCGGGGAGCTGAGAACGCGACCAGCCCAAATGTCACGGCAGCACATTCATTCATGCTCGGGCTGTGAGCGGCTTTCAGCTCTTGGAAATTCTGTTGGTGTCTGGGAGGAGGATTCTAATGCCACAGCATCCTTTGAGTAGGTTTTACCGTTCCGGTGACAACTGTGCTATGAAATGCCAGGTGGTGCTCACCTCCCACCCCATCCCTCGGCTCTGCCCACCGCCGGAGCGAACACACTCGCGTGGCACAGAATCCTTCTGTGAAACTAATGCTGTATAAAGCAGCTGGGCTAGTTTTAGGCTAGTTTTCCGACTTCAGTGAGTGCCCGAAGGATATTGCAAAAGAAGCAAGCAATTAAATCCTAATATTCTGCACATATTGCTAAGGCTATTGCTCGTAAGCTGATTCCCACGTTTGCTCCCACTCTCACTGCAATGTATCTCAACCAGCATTACTTGTTTCAAAGTTAAGTGTCTTTCTACAGCTAATCTAGGAAAAGAGAACAGACTCTCCAGGCAGAAATCCCTTCCTTCCTTAGGTAGCTAACGGGACTGTGAGATAAACATCTCCCACAGAGACCTTTCTCCAAGGTCTTTCTCTTAAGATCGCTGGAACACACAAAGAGGTGAGCAGGACAGTTAAAGAAATAATTCTTTTTATATATTTGCTTTTCAGACTCTATTGGATTTTTATTATTATTTAACATTTTTTCCTCAGTCATGGTTCCAATCCATAAAGAAGGCACTACCATCTTGGATAGGTATTGTACAAACACATAATAAATTTGCACCTTTAAAGCTCTCCTTGTCTGAAAATACAGGTAGTCTGGGAATGTAGAGTATGAATGCCCAGTGTAAGAATTGCAGCAGCCAAAGATCTGAGTTAGTTAGGACAAAATAAAAGGAAGTGAACAATTCTAAGCTGATCTGGGGTAGGGGTTAACACAGCCATTTGTATAAGGTGAATTGCTTCTGTACGAATCAGGAAAATGGAGGTTGGGTTCTTTTAGAAGTAAAAATGAGACATGAAGTTTCCATCCACTAAAAAAAAAATAAAAGCTGTAACATCTGAATGAAAGTTTTTGTTTCAAAGAAGAAATGAGTTCCATAACCTTCTCCAACTGTATGCAAGAACCAGAAGTTCTTGCTGCTTGCTTTGCCTAAATGAGTGTATTACTTGATTATGTGTCTTTACAGGAACAGGAATGAAGGAAGACCATAATATCATCTTTTATATATACATATATATGTGTGTGTGTATATATATATCTCTATCTTTATATATATCCTTAAAGATTGCCAAAACTCGAGTGGACAAAGCCCTGAGTAACCTGATCTAACTTTGAAATTAATGCTGCTTTGAATAAGAGTTTGGAATAAATAATCTCCAGAGGTCTCTTCCAGCTTTATTTTCATGGTTTCTATGGTCTACGAAGACATTTTTCAATGAACTGTATAATTCTGGAAACTAAGGGCCTTAATCAAACCCACAGTATAAGATATCAACACTACCCCCCAAAAATAAGCACCCTTATGTCAGGAAATTAGGCAAATACCTTTCAATCATAAAGCTACAGTTAAAGAAAGAGACTGCAACCAATTGCCAAGATCAGAAAATGAACCTTATGCTACCACTTTCCAAAATGGGATATGTCACTGGAACAATAAAGTTTGGACATTACCATAAAACAAGGAAAAAAACCAAAATTGAATTAGAGCTGGGCAAATTTTGCTGCTACTTCCCAAAGTACTCTGGAATCATGGAAAAGAAGTTCTTGGCATTTACGGCTGCTTTGCAACCCCAAGCCAAAATGAACAACTTGTTTGATACATCTAATCCAAAAACCTGAAGAGTCAATTTACTGTTCTACTAAAAATTGAATAATTGCTTCCTGAACCTTAGCCAATCTTTATACTAAGCACAGCATAACTGCAGCTTTCAGTGCAGCAGCAATATGTTAAACTAGGGATTAACACATCTTAGAGATTTACACAGGGTAGGGGTTAACACAGAGGTCAGTCAGCCAGGAACCAGCGGTGGTTTTCCAGCATGCGATACTGCAAAATATCTTCCAGATATGGTTTTAAAAGGCTAAAAAGCCTCATCTCTGCACAGTTTCTGTCAGGTGTCTTTGTGCAGCCCGCTGAATCACCACAGTACCTGTGCAGTGTATATCACCCATTCAGACTGGCACCATCTCAGCCAGACTCACTGCAGGCTGCTGGGCCATTGCCCACGGGCTTCCTGCTTGGAAGATGAAGAGATGAGGGCTATGGAAAAGTTACTGTTAAATGTAGTTTAAACAATTTCACTTCATTCTAAATGTCAGCCTGAAATTTTCCGGAGTTTTAATCTGCCAAGTGTATGCAGGCTGGTGATTTCAGCTGAATGATTCCCAAGCTTTATTGTTCCAGTCTTATTTTAAAGCATGTACCTTGTTGGAACAGGCCAAGAACACCCACATGGATAAGGTGGGTGGGTGCTTCTCTTTTGCTAGCTGAAAACTGACAAATAGGTTTTATTTCCTTTGATGCTCTACTCGTATTATTGTAAATCCCACTCAGCTTTGGAAAAGGAAAAGAGACATAGTGCAATTATACCTTCTTCTAAAAGAGTAGGGGATTTGCTAGGGAATTTTGTACAACTGTGGGAGGCCAAATACATCGAAATATTCTCTATGAGGCTGATAGATTGTTATACTGAAAAGGTAGCCATAAAAATGCTGCGAAGACAAGGGGAGGAAATTAAAGGAGCTGAAATGTCACCTGGCAAAACAGAAATTATTCTGGAAACAAATGCTGACACTTGAGAACACAGATCCTTTGGGAGTGAGACTCTAAGCTTTATGGCATTTTGCAGGAGGCCATGGAAATTAGCATGAGTACCCCATAGCTGGGTCTTGAGTGATGGGGCTTCTTGCTTCCTGCATACAGTTGAGAGAAATATGTATTTTATATATATGTCATTCTTGGCAAGTTCGGGAAGTAAGAAATCCCAACACATCTGGAAAGGGGATTTCTCTCCACAGTGGACAGCTGCTGTTTGCCCTGTTTTCTTCTAGGTGGACATAATCACGTTAGGCAGGGGAACTTTAAATAGAAGCTCCAGAGTACCCTGTTAGGGTGATCCTGTCAGGGGATCTGTAAATCTATGTGGTGACATCCTGTGGCTGTGATTCTTTCTCAGCATCACTGCCCACTGCTCAAGATTCTATTGTTCCTTGGGGGCCTCATTGCTGGTTGGAAGGTACAGATACTTCAGGGAAGAACTGCTCCCCTTCTGAACTTCGCTGAATACGTATATTTAAAAACACAAATTAGGCTCGAAGCTGAATTTTTTTCCAGACGTCACTGCAGAGATTTTCCAGAACGAAAGCACAAGGTCTTGAAAACAAAAAAGGGCCAACAGAGAGCTGTGTGAGTCAGAGAACTGGCAGCAGGATGCGAGGCTGTTCAGTTCCAGCCCACAGGGACAAAGCAAATTGAGTACCTGAAGGTCACCTCTATCTGCTGGCTCTGAGCTGACCTGTGTGAAATGAACCTTTGGTCTCAGTCTGTGGGTCAAGTGAAGAGAGGGCTATCCAGAAATGACTAACAGCTCCTGAACACAGCAGAGTCCTGCACGAGGTATCTTTTCTGTGTCCATTTTTATACAGGCTCAGCTTCCCAGTACTATTATTTGTCTTTGTTCTCTGCATCCAAACCAACAGGAGAATGATGGCAATCTTCAGGAAGGGATATACAAGGCTGGATCCAGCCCTGCTGGCACTGGGATATGCCAAACAGTTAAACAATTTGCAAATTACTGTCACTAAGTTGTTCAGTTACTCTTTCTCCATCACTTCCCATTCCACCTCCTTAATTTATGCTCACTATTGTTACTTGTTACAGCAGGAAGTACGACATCCTGGCACACAGCTGCTGTCTCTCTTAGTTGGAACAGAGTCTGCTGCTTCTCCCAGATTCTTGAATGTTTTTATAGACTGCCCCAGCCTTTGATGGAGTACAGCAGCTCCCCTTGCTAGCGCAGACACATGCTGGTGATAAGCTGTGCCAGTACTGAATAAAACATCTCTTTCTGTATATACTCCACAGTAGCTGTTAGCAATGGCCTTAAATTCATGTTAATATGGATAGTAAATTTTGCCTTATATTTTTTATGGGACTGGATTTCTTTCTGTTATCAAGGAAATTAAATGAAGGTGTCTGTTAACACTTAAACTAACAACATGAAAGCTGCAGTTCTCCTCATGCATGAGCTCACACTGCCCTGAAATAATCAGCCCTGATATTATGATGCAGTATCACTTGGGTTGTCCTTTTTTTTTTAAATTTTAAAGGACAGATGAGCGGATCCTTTTACAGTTTCATTTGTGCTCTGAAATACTCTCCTTTGCATGTAATTTAATGATTTTTCAGTATAAATAACAATCATCTGCATGATGAAGTAAGGTCTGTATTTTCTTGTGTATCTGTACTAAGCCTGGCTACATCAGGCTCCTTTCTTCAGATACTACAGAAAAATCATGGCAGTTCTTAGCAGTGGTGGAATGTGGATTTTTGTCTTTAATTTTGCCTTTTCTAAGTAGTCATTCAGGGAAGTGTGAAAATGATGATGTCATGGAACTGATGAGCAGGATAAATTCAATCCTGAAAGAAATCCTGTGGGTTGTTGTTCTGCAATTCCTAATATGCATTCCCCTTCTAAACACGGAGATAGAAAATATTTCACAAAGAGTACTTAGTATATATAACAGAAAATAATTTAATAAAGTAGGATAGAAAATTTATTACTCCACTTGAAGACCTCAGCATGTCCTTATACAAAGTGGGCAAGTGTCACCGACTGGCAATAGAAAAATGGCATCAGAAACACTAAACAGCCCACACTAATGACTGACAGGAAGGGAGCATTTGATGTGGGCTGAAACAGCCTCTTCAAAATATTGACATTAATATTGTCATTAATATCAACTTTCAGTGACATATCGAGGGACCTTCAATTACACAATACAGCAAGCAGATTTGCAGATGGAACAGAATAAACTGGTAAAGTTTTCAAGTATGGGATTCATTTCCTAAAGATCCTTGGCCTTAAGTTCCTAGTCTCGAGAATGAAGACCGCTGCTGTGGGAAATTCTGAGTGCTCTTACATGTATAGGAAATGAATCCATACCAAAGACAAGGGAATCAAAAATCCAGGGAGAGATTCAGATTTGCTCCTGTTTGCAAGCCCCAAGAAAAATTAATGCAGGAGAAGTTCAGATCCAGATTCTACTGTGCTTCCTAAGGCAACCTCTACACCATTTCTCTCTCTTGCTTCTGTGGCTTGCAAGAGCCACCCAAGAAAAGTGATTTTTTCATGATGCCCAAAATCAGAGACAGAGGATTCTCAAGTGAGAATGACTAAACCTCATTTGGGCACATTTAAAAGAAAAGAAAGTTACTGCTAAAACACCTCTGAGAACCCGATGTCCTTTTAAATTAAGACCAAAATTAGTTCGTTATAGAGCTGAAAAATTGGCACGGTCTTTTAAAACTGATAGAATGTACACAGTGATTTATGAAGTTAAATAATAGATTTTGTGCTATGCAAAATATATACCAAGAGAAACAACAGAAATAAAATATGCACATCACTAGGAGCATACCTATCCTAGCTGACATTGCCTTGCATCTTAAGTTACCACCTAAGCCTGTGGAAAATGAGTTCACATCCTGACTTGAGTGGGCATCATTTTACGCTTCTTTTGCAAAGTTGACAGTCACCACATCATCTATTAATGGCAAATTGGACTGAATGTATTTATCATAGAATATTTTCCATTAGCCCATCCTCCAAGAGACAAATACAATTACACATATTGAACATCACCACTGTGAGGTCAACACAATTTAGCAAGAGTGCAAATAAATCATCATTGCTCTGGTAGGGAAATGGACACCCTGTCTTGCCAACTGCAGCACTGAAGTACTGAGCAGATGTGATTTGTCCAGTTGGGGCCAACTTTATCTGACGTGTAACCACACACACTTCAGTCAGGCTGGGTCAGGAATTAATTTGTCAGCCTGGAATAAGACTGCCCAAGTGTTTTCCAAGGGGTAGTTTGATGGTTCCAGGATGGACCTGGGATTTATATGGACTCTTCACACATCACCAGGTCCTCTGTGCCCAACAAAAGTGTGCACTGTTGATTACCTGTGTGATTTTGCCCCTTACAGGCCAGAAACAGAGCCAATATTACTATTGAAGCTGTATGTGTGATTTCAGCTACCATAAATAAGGTGGTAATTTATCCATCATGATACTTTAACAAGCCTACATTTGATGGATGATACGACTTATTATACACATTATAAACTCCTAATGATATTTCACACATCTTCTTTCTGGAATTCTGTGACAACCTACCTTATAGCTATGATTAGAAAATGCTGCATCAGGAAGAGCCCTAGAAATACAATTTATCATAAGCAGATTGTCATTCTCTTAAAATTTTCACAGAAAGGGATTCAACTTGCATAGTTTCTCTTTTTGCTATGCATTTTGACATGATTGTGAAACTGGCAATGTACTGAAGACTGAAATTCTGTGATGACTCATTACTGCTACAAAGATTAAAAGAGAAGAGAAAATAGAATAATTCTTATAACACCCTCATAATAATCTTTTAGCTGTGATACTAAGAGAGTTCGAACAAAATTCTCATGATAAAAATTGTAATGAACATCTGTAGCTGTTACAAAATTGGCCTATTTCTGCATCTCTGAATGGTTTCTCTGGTTTTTCTCAACAGGCAGTGACAAAGTAACTTTCCAAAATTGTCATCTTTTTTAAATTACCTGCATTTTCTCTGCTAACTTGAGAAATCAGCAACTGTATAACTTGCTGACTGTATCACTAACATTTTAGTATAATAATTGGCATATGATTGAAGAGAGCAGAACTGTGTGGTGTGAAGCTCTACATATATCAATCACCAGTGGCAATCCCAGCTTTCTCAATGCTGTAAAAATCCCCCTCATTAGTGTCAGTTTCCGTATTTTTATCACATTTAAATCACTTTGTTATAAGCAAATGAAAACTGCTTTGTACTTAGCAAACTATTATTGCAGACAGCAAAGCAGATGAGTAAAGGTTTGAGGATACTACAAAACAGCAGAGATGAATCTATCCTAGTGAAAATGTCATCAGGTGATCATAAAAAGTGTTTGAGAACAAATAATTTTAGATATGTATGCACAGTTCTCAGAATCATCCCTATGGAGTGAAATTCTACCATACACATTTTCCCCAAACTGGTCAGAACATGTGTTTGACAAACTGGAAAGTGAGTGCAATATGGGTTTGGATTGGGAACTAGGGAGGAGTAGGTGCTTGCTTACACTAACTCAAATCACCCATAAGGTCATTTTTATTATTAGTTGCTGCTTGATGAGGGACCTCATCATCAATCACCTTCCTCAACTATGGGCCAGCTTAGGTCCATTCACTGATGCATGTCAGAGCTGAGGGGTGGAGAACTGAAACCTCAGAAGGGGCAACTCACAAGGCAAAGCCAAAATAAATTAAACAGTACACAGAGAGAAGTAGCAATGCTGTTGCACCAGGGAAAAGAGCCACTTAACCAAACTGATGTTCAGAATCAGATTAAAGACAGTCCAAGGATGACCCCAAGATAGCTCTGTTATCTACTAAATGGTTCCAAAGAACAACCCCACAACTTAGTCTACTGTAGACTCTGTGGGCAGCCAAAAGTATCTCAGTAGGGGTTAAACATGGAAATAGATATATTAGGGTGGGGACTTTGCTGAAAATGCTCTCCTCAGTTGTGGATGGGAGACCAACCAACCAAAAGAGGATGCTTTCAGAAGAGTCTTTACCTCTGAAGTCTAAGCAACAATGATGTTGTAATTTGGAAATTTAAGTAAAAAATTAGTTGCATATTTAGTGGTTACAGGCAAGAAAATGTCTGAGGAAAACCAGTATTTCACTATACAACTACATCATCTAAAAGGGTAATTTCCTAGCCCAACGTTTATTTTCTTCCTGTGCCTCAGCAGGTATGCTACATTAAGAGACTCAAATTTTCACCTGCATATAACTAAGTGGACAGATTCAGCAAATCCTGGGGAACCTAACTGAGTTCACATTGCTATAATTTACTCTAAATTTGTTTCAAACTTAAAAATACATCTTCTATGTGCTGTGCCTAACAACGAAGTGCACGAAAATGTGTGTACTGAATCACAAACTTAATGAAAGAGTCATTTGTTCTTCTGAGTTGTACATGAGTGGGTAATTATCTCCGGCAAGCAATTTTTGTCTGCTTGTACACAGAACAATACTGAACACTACAATAGTTCTCCATCTCCAGTATCAATTTATGTACATAATAAGAAGCAGGAAAACAGTCATTGTGACTGGTGTCTTTTACAACAACAATTGGCTCATTAACCTTAAGTAGATCTTTCTGACCTTACTGTGAATGAAAAAAAGGCAAACAACTGGAGTGACAAGGTATGTGTAGATCCTGCCTGTGCCAGGAAACACACAGGACTCAAGCACCACCTTGCTATGACTCACGTGTTCTACAGAGTGTTCTGGAGCAAGACTGAGCAGCAAAACAGTTTAGCTGACACCAAACACAGCCTACCTGGATGGAAACCAGCCCATGCCCATGGCAGTTATGTGCCAAGCACAGCAGCAAATAGACAAGAGCAAAGTGTCTTTCTGATTAACTGTCTACCATGATGTTTCTTCAGACTCACAGCTATAACCAAAAATAAGCTACTCACAGGTTTGATGTCAGCCTCCTTTGGCTTTGGCCTGTTACTGGGGACACTCAGTGCTGCTGCTGTTGACTATGTAAATAGCAGTGGAGTGGAAAGATTATTGGAGCTTATTACTGTGACTGGAAGACAAGAACACTACACAAGAACTACTATTACAGCAGTGCAATAGAAGACCTTGTTTGTAGTAAAATATCACAAGTTACTGCCTACACCTCACAAGCAGCTCTGAGAAATGAGGAATGGACCAAATTCTCAAATCTCCTGCAGGTTAAGAGAAAACATTGCGAAATCTTTGCATCCTTGCTTCTGCTTTGAGCACCTTCCCTGCAAACACAAATATCTTAAAAAATCCCACTCCAAAAACCAGAAGAAAACCCGAATCAAAAAGGCTTTTGAAGATGGTGCTTAAAACCGAAAAAGCAAGAAAATGCAATGGAACACAAGCAAGAACCATTTCCTCAGAAATGCCATTATACCAACTGGAAACACAAATGGTGGAAAATCCTACTAAGATATGCACATTAGGGAAATGCTTAACAGTTCTCAAAGTTAATAAGAAGTAGCTGTAGTGAGCTAATGCATAAATGGAAATAATGCATAAGACGATCATTTTTACAGATAAGATTTTTCCTATGCTATTTTTGGATGAATTGGTAAATTGCTTTTCACTATGAGTAATAACTGCTCATGCCATATCATATCACAGATTAATTGTAGTGCAGCTTGATTAATTTTTTTTCCTCTTTACCAACCAAGCAGTAACTAAAGCTGATGAAACCAAAATAACAACCTGCCTCAAATCTGTCCTCAAGTAAGAAATGAACTGCCCTTGATAGGAGCATTGTTTCATTTAGGAACGTGTAACTTTGGGTAATATGCATCTACTTCATTACATTTTTTAAACATCATTTCTCCTGGTTGAGGGATCACTCATTCAACCAAAACACTGAGCTGCTACACCTGACTGGCCTGCACTTATGCCTTGCTCTTACAGCATCAAGAATTCCGTGCCCAGTCTCTCCCTTACACCTCTGACTTCAATTATATCAGCACCAAGCCCCAAGGTTACGTGATGGATGCATTAACTGGCAATTAGACAATAAGAAACAGGTTCTACATAATGCTGTGGAAGTGACCTGTCAGCTGAGCTACAGGGAATCGTGGAGGAAAGTGATGTTTCAGAAACAGCCTTCTACAGTTAGAGAATTTTGCCATGAACTTTCATATTTTGCTTATTATATTAGAAAGTGTAAGGTTTAGATTTTGCTATGATTTGGACAACATTTGCAGGCACAGCTAAGTCCCACAAATCTTTATATAACCCTTATGTATCCGTGAGGAGGAGGCCTTTTATATATTGTTCATAGTGTGAAGATGATACTCTGTCAATGCTACATATATATATATATATACACAGAGCTGTTGAAAATGCTCAGAGTACTTTGCAGTTACTAAAAACATATAAGAACATGAGAAAATAAGCACTGTCAGTATATGAAGTTTTCACTAATTTGTTTGTACAAACCTGTGCATCTCCAGCCAGAATATTTACATGCTGACGCACAGGGCACTAAGAATCATCTACTGCAAAACTGAAGATAAATGGCATCTTTGTGACTGAATCTTAATTTGTTCTGTGATTCAAAGTCATGCGCAAAATTATGCTTGCAATTCATTAATTTGAAGGATGGCAAGTATTATTAAGCAGAAATTTGCATACAAAAGGTGTTGATTTTTAAATACTTACGACAGAAAAAATAACGAGTATACAAATAACAAATCTTGCATGAATATGTATATGGCTTAATGGAACCACTAGTTAATATTTTCTGCAATTTATCTCTACCAAGGAGGCTTATAGGTGGCTCTTACTGGTGTCACATAAATCAGCAGACTTAAAACTTGTTTTACAAACTTTGAGATGTTTGGCAGTCCATGCTGAATTACTTCAAAGCTACTTTTTCTAAGAGATCCCTATGGAAACTCTGACTATGTGGGGTCTGTCAGAGCAGTGTCAGGAGTCTTCAGAACTGTGACAGTGCAGTTAAAAGAAGACCCAAAGGATGTGAGCAAAGGTGCTCCAGGGCACCTCCATCCCGTGTGCATCCCTGACCTCACTGCAGCCAAACCCAGGTGTGCACCTCCCACGCAGGACAGGTGCCTTCCATACCTACAAACTATTTTCTTCAGGCTATGCAGGTTACTGCATTTCCAGAAAAGTTGCACACCGAGAGAGGAGGAGTATGGGCTACACTATCAAGACCAGGGGTAACTTGACTGTGTTGCATCATCTGTGGCAATGAAACTGCATATCAGAATGAAAAAAAGCCCAGTAATTTCCTCTAAGGCAATATGAGTATACATAGAGTCTTTTTAGACTTGTTCTGCTTACTTCTAGGATTTCTTAACTAACTCCCATAAAAAATGGATGATGGTGCACAGAAAATTTCTTGGTGCTCATGCATGACATGTCCTCTAAGTTGCATGACACTGAAGCCAACACATACTGGACTGGTTCATGCCAACTCTGCTGCACTGTGTGTGTATGGAGAACATGCTTGTTTTAGGAGACCCTATAGTGCAGTTTAAAGTAGCTGTTTAAAGTTCAGCTGGGGTGGTCTGTCAGATGCTTCCAAAAGGCAGATCCCTCCAAACCAGTAAATAAATAGGGCAACATCACTGTCATGAGATGGTAGGAAAATCCCATGAGACTACTCTAAAAGCAGGAGATTCATCAGGAGTGGTTATCGTTTGCTTGCAGTGCTCCTACAGACTCTCCAAAACCAAATGGAAAAATACAGTCTCTGGCCTGAAGCGTTTTCAAGACACAGCTGCACGTAATAGAGCTAAAGAGAGGCTCAGTAAGGACATTTTAATCCTGACCTTGTACATACATACTCTAGTACATCCTTTGGGATGGCTGTATTTTGATGGCCTAGAAAACTTACATAACTATCACTTACTGTTTCCACACAAGCTGTATCTGGACGATAGGGCCCAAGCTCAATCTCTTTACATTTGTATATTAATTATGAAAGATGTTTATTATGGCTTCCTTTTCAGCAGGCCAGGATTAGAACAAAAAAAACATCCAGCACATATTATGTTACTGTGTTAACAGGATTTTCACGTGATTATGAGGCCCTAATTAAGTGTTGGCCTATGTTGTTAAACAAAATTGTGTGCCAGAGGTATTGATTTGTAAATTACTGGGATGGGAAAAGTATTTAAAAGTATATAAGCAAATGCGTTAATCAGGTAGAGCTGGGGGGAAAAGTATTTTCATCTAAAACATATTATTTACAAGGCTGTATAACTGTCAATGCAGAAACTGCAGTTACAGGTAGAATCCATTCTGTGAGAGATGCCAATAGGTCAGCACAGCTTTCAGCACAAAACTCTACAGTCCTGGACACTGCCAAGAGAAGAGCCAGGACTGGCAGATGGAGTAGGGATGAAGGTAAATTTATTTTCAGGAATTTACCAGAATCCAGGGCTGAATCACAACACGTGAGGCGCCAAGAATATTTGGCATTAGAATAGTTAATATAAGCAACCCTTGTAAGGAATGCAAAAATCTCATGGCTGAGGGATGGAACTAAGCTGCAGTTAGTGAGACCTAGATGAGATCTTCACAGGGATACATTATCCTACAATAAACGCCTTAACACATTTGTAACTGAAGCTCTCTTAACTTTGATGCCAGGCTACTAACCTGGGTGGTACCTTCACCTGACAGACGTTTACATTTCCTCCTTTCTCTGATGCTTGGGCCATACAAAACCCCCCCAGTAACTCCTGTTTGCTGTGCAATAGAGGATGACAGGGGAGCTGAGACTGTGTCTGCAAGGCAGAGAGTTTCCTCTCATACTGGTGGAGAAGATTCCCAATTCACCATGGCATTAGCTGCCGGGTTGGCTTGGCCCAAGGCCAGGCTGCCTCTTCTTGCATTTGCTGAATTGAGTGGAAAAAAGCTTTTATTACCTGAGATCTCTCATCATTTTTTTCTTCCTTGTGGCTACCAGGAATCAGTACCCTTGTTCTTTGGGCTGCAGTTCTGAAGCTGGGAGAGATAGGTACAGTCTGACCTTTTTACTGATCTATTGTTTTGCTCTCCTGTGGTTTCTCAACTATATCATGTGGAATCTTTTGTTTCTCTGCTAATATTTAAACAATATTTAAGGTATACCAGCCAGGAACAAAATGAGCTGTACAGCCACTAGTGGAGTAAGGAAAAAGCACCCACAAGTCACACGGGCTGTGAGGGATCTCACACAAAAGGCAAGAACAGAAGACAAATCTCTCCAGAAAAAGGCTTACTCTGTGAAACGGAAGGTTTTGGTGCTGCCTGTGTTGGCTGTAAAGCCTTTGAGCTCTTGAGAGGAAGAGGAAAGCAGTCAGCTATTTCATCACAAGGCTTCTAAACTCTTTACCAACCAAGATTAACACCAGCTGTCCAAAACACACCCTGAGTGTTCACCACAGCAACTCGGGGACTTGCAGTCCTGCACTCCAGGGCTGTGGGTACTCTACTAGCTGTGGGCTGGGTAGAGCAGCAAAGATTACATTGAGTTACAGCAAGTGAGAGGGAGAATCGTGATCCTCCTCATTCAACTGGGAATGCCACAACAGAAAGACATTGAGAGTTTTAACTAAAATAAACCAGCACGCTTGGGCAGGGACAAATTAATGCTGGTCTTGATTCTGCAAACAGAACTATCTGCTCCCCAAGCCATGTCAGCATCTTTCTGTCATTCACCTTTGTCATTTCTATCTTATTAATTTCTTGTGAGATTACTTTTCAAGGAATAAAAATTATTCCTGGGTTCCATCAGTGGCAGAGGCATTAAATTCCTGAACAAATTGCACAAAATTTGCAGAACATATAAATCCTCAATTAAAATAGATACACATAGGTACAACTTGTCAGCTTGGAATAGGGCTATTAAACTGCACTCAATCTGGAAGCTATTTCATAGGCAAACAGAGAAGGCCCTGGTTGTTTCTGTATGATGCTGATTTGCGGACATTTAACAATATATTTGTCACATTCAGAAGAATCACTGAATGGGTCAGGATGGAAAGGACCACAGTGGGTCATCTGGTCCAACCTCCCTGTTCAAGCAGGGTCACTGCAGAGCACATTGCACAGGATTGTCTATGTTGACTATCTCCAGTGAGAGACACTCCACACCCTCTGTGCAATCTGTGAGTATCAGGCCTCCTCTGTGATACAAAAGTGGGACTTTAGATAGTAAAGTGAAAATGATAGTAAAATGTTAACTGAGTCTTATTCGGCACTCTTCACTTATCCTGGGTAGCACAGGGAGTTTCCCTGGGGTTGGCTGTTCAGGATCCAATAGGATTATTCACGTAGGTAAGCACTGTTTAATGGGAGAGAAGCTTGTGAGTCAGACCATAAAGCACGTATGGAAAACAGTTGGTCTTTCATCTTATTTGATTGCTCAGTGAGTGACTAGATTAGGAAAGAGTACTTCCCAACCATATTGTCTCTTGCAGCTCCATCAAATCCAAATAAACCACATTTGCTCTTTTTTTGCTTTTTTTCCCCCAAGAAAAGTTGAAGAAGATACAGTTAAGGAAGTCCTTATAGCTGTGTGGGACTTCTGGGCAAGTTTCAAAGGAATTACCCTGGTTGCTCTCATCCTCTATTGTTTGCTTTTTTCCCCTTCAGAATGTATCTCGATATCACAGTTTGATTACATTCTGGCTAAATTATTGTACTTTACAGTATGTTGTACTATTTAGCAGAATTAACATGAATAAACAAAAACTCACGACCTTTCTCTAAGGAACTGCAGATTTTTATATATTTCGGTGTCAGAAAATCTGGGAGACTTTAGCTCTTAATAGGAAATGAGGTGATTCCCATAAACTGAATTCTAGTGAAGTACCACATTCTTATCAGCACAGTAACCTTTGTGTTCTAGACATACGAAGTAAATCAGTTTGGAAATATATGTTACATTTTTTAAATACCACTAAAGAGGGAAACATTTCCACTTGCATCTTTATTTATAAAACCTGCTTTTAGGAACCATTGATAGTAAAATTTAAATCCTATCCAACTAACACTAATCAACCTTGTGTTTATGGGAAGGGGGTGTATTGGTAGGTAGTTGAGGCGATTAACTTGGGTACGTCTAAGATCATTCAGTGAGTGCAATGACAGAGCTCAAAAAGTCATAGCATATTATTATTTTTTAGTGACACACATTTGATTCAAGATGATACTCTCCTATGGTAGAAAAGACATGAGAAAAATGAAAGTATTGACTCTGGGACATATGTTGCCCTTAATACTTGCACACAGCTTTCATTGACGTCAGTAGAAAGCCTGTAAAAACTAAAGGCAAAACGTGCCCCAAAGAGAAAATTAGAGACACAGTTATTTTGAGATGCCTGAAACACTCAGATGTGGGAATAGCGGCATGAGATAGCATGTGTGCTTGGAAGAAAAGAGGAATCAGAGTTAAAGAGTAAACTCTCTGCTCCTTAGGGATCATTCATGGTCTCTAAAGAGGTTAATGTGTGTCCCGCAATCTGTTCTCATATGTAAGTTACTTTAGTCACGCTGAGAAGAAAAAAAGAGTAGAGCAGATGGCCATGACAGATGAAGACAGCAGCCAACACTTCTCTTCAGGCAGAAGGGCCATTTAAACCTAAATGAACTAGTCAGTTGAGTGATGTAGAGTGCTATCAGGTAGAAGATCTGGCCTCATTAGAAGGGGAATACTCTACAGCAGGTTGTCCTTGGTACAGAGGACTCGGGTGCTGGAGTGCACTGTGGCCAAAGAGAGCCCAGACCTTGGTTTAGGCAGAATATGATCTACAAGGGCCTGCAAGAGTCACTTAATGTAAACAGAGGATCCAGCCTCAACTGAGGTCACGCCATGTGTCTTCAATCTGTATAGCCTGTTCCTCACTACACCTTTAGCATTTCAATTCCAGTCCAATCCCTGTTCTAAACCTTTCTTGAGACCGACAGGTAAGACCTTCATTTAAAAACTGAGCAGGATTAAGAGCTGCTAACTGTTGCTTGCCATGCAACCTACCCCCCCAGGTCTCTGCTGCTGTCATGTAGTTCAATCCTCTTTGCCTTACTTCTTAGCAGGAGCAGGCTACGAGTGACTTGTTTTTCCCTTGCTCTGACATTCTATACTTATTTACCTATTTATTTTTATCTTGGCTACTCTGATAACATGTTAAGAAGACTTGCTTCAGCTAATTGTGAAAGAAGCGAGAGTCCCACTGTGAACTCTCTCATTTGCTTTCAAACCTATGAGTCTGAGTTTGAAAGAAAAAACCTCTGTTACCACATTTAAGATTATTCCAGGTGAGGGAATTTAGTGTTTTAGTTGAAATAACTTGAAGGTTATCATAGAACACGCTTTAGTCTTATTGGAGTGTATTGATTTATGTCACAAGATGCTTCAGCTAAAAAGTAGGTATTATTGAACACTCTTGCATTATTTCATACTTACTGACATCATCTGCTGTGCATCAAAGCCTGATCTCTAGAATTTTTTGACTGAATTTTTGTCTTTGCTGCTTGGTCAGATGTAAACAAGATTGATTCACGCACAAGGAAGGGCAAAGTATCTTTTATAATGCTGTAATCCCTTGCTAACAATAATTTGGCTAGGACAGAGAATTTTGCATTTAAAAGTAGTTGAGATTTGCTTTTCTGAATAATTACTGTGATTGCCTGAGGCTCCTTTGTTGAAATATCAGAGAGGAGATAGCTTCAGCAGCTTGATGATAAACTGGACAACTTCTGGCATTTTAATTCTGTTCCCAATCAATACTGACAAAGGCTGACCTTGTGCAGAAGTTATAAGTACACATTTGTGATGGAATCACTTCACACGTTCATTAAGATCTGATGAACATTATATGTGAATCTCTCAAACCTATTTTTACCATTCCAGGATAAAATTACATGAGTTGAATACAAATAAGAGGAAAGATGAATTTTCTTTGTTGATGTGAGTCCATGATTTGTCTTACAGAAAACACATACTGATATTCCAAGATACAAAACCAAAATTAAAGAAAGCGCAATGAGAAATAAATACCCATATAATAAAATGCAAAAGCAGTATATGTTTCATTTCAAAATCTGAAGAAGCTGAAGGACTTGGGCTACTGTGTTGTAACCAACACAGCTTTTCAGAATGCAAAGCCATTCTCTCTTTGGGTTTTACAAGGTGTGCGCAGCCTGACATACAAAATCAACCAAGCTTCTAGGTCCTATTGTTGCTTGGCTTGAAGGGAAGTTTGTTTATTGATATATTACCATCCCACTCTGGTAATACATGGGTGGTGTCATGATTCATTAAGAAGTGCATAAACCCTGTGTCCAGTAACCACCAGGTGCCATTGTCATATAATAGAGCTAAAATTTAACAATTGGTTGGGGCTTCCTAGAAAGAGCAAGGTATTTCTTAAAGGTTATTCCTGAGTGGAAAAACACAGCATCATAAATCCATGCACCAACTCCAATCTTGTGCTTACCCACCGAGTGGTGCAGGGCAGAATGCCCAATTCATGTGGGAGCTGAGCTCCTGTTTAGCAATGCTAATATCAGACTGGAGGGCTCCGGTGGGTACTAAGAACAAAACTGACTGTAATATATCAACCTATCACACCAATGCAATAGGGAAATCAGAAGGAATATGATGTGCCTTAAGTCTATGGACCATTAAAATCCTGCCTGTCTGGGCTGGCTTCAGCCTTACTTATTCATTGTGAGTAACGTGGAAATACTTGGTCATGAACCAGAGAGGAGAGACTGGGCAGACTGGGGGGACAACCCTGCATTTGGTAACCAGAGAAAAGGCAGGGGAAAGGGCTTGAGCCTGCTGACAACACTAGATGGACCTTGCAGAGTGAAGAGCAAGGGAATTGGAGCCAGTCAAACTCAGCTGTGTTCCTGAGCATTAACACCTAGTTTTAACAGAGTCATCCAGTTTAACTGTTAGCAAAGAAGGAATTCCCTGGATTCTCACACATTAGGCAAAGGCACAAAATTTCCTGGCATGGGCAGGTACTTTAGTCATTTCCAATCTGGAATTTGCTGTTTAGAAATTATTTTGCCCATCATGGCTTTTGTGCAGGTCTTTTGTCCTCCAGAGTCTGAGCTTCTCTGTCAATGCACACAGGAACCGGAGAGTTCCCACTCACAGGCCACGCCAAAGGGGCTGAGCATGTCCTATCCCTATGAAGTAGAGGTTTCAAATGCTGGCATGTGTTCAGGAAGGCATAAGCCTGCTGAAAGCCTGGCATTGCCTTCTCAGATCCTGTTGCATGGATCAGGGCAGCTCTAATGTACATGGGAGAGACATAAGATACCCCAACTCTCCAGCTCACCTGAGTTTTTTTACACTCTCAAGCTAAAAATGCTTTTCCTCCACCCACCATCCATGCAGTTCTGTTGGGTTCTGTGTCTAGTGTGTTCTCAAGAGAAGTCAGTGTTCACATGCATTCAACCTCTAGCACAGGAGGACTGAAGCTTTATATACTCTCAGGAGCAAACAATGATATATACAGAATCTACAAAGCAGAAGCAGTAAAGAAAAAATATATGAAGAAAAACACTGCAAAAGATGGGGTAAGTTCACCAATTTTGTAAAATATCTACTACTAATTTTTCACAGTTGACTATTTGCATCTTCCTCTCTGCTAAATCATTTGAACCAATGGCAGGGCCCATCTAAGTGCTGGGTAGCCCTGCTGGTCCCCTTTGAAAAGTATTTGCACAGGCTCAAGAGATCCTTGAAATCTCCTCAGAAACATTGTACCAATCTCCCGCTAAAATTAACTTTGGTTTTACTGCATCAGTATTATGCAACAGTACATCATTTGTGCCTTGACAATATTCTAAACTCCTAACAGATATCCACTGACATTCAGCTACACTTCTGTAATTCCTTCTCATGTATCTCAGACCATCACAGCCACACCACCATTAACATGGTCTGTAAAAGCAAAGGAAGGGTCTGGCATACAGGTCTGAAAACCAGCACAAAGGCCTCAGTTTCTGAGTAAACAGGACTTTTAAATGTATATATGTCAAATATTGACGGCTGTGAACGTCTTTGGAGACACTTCCTGAGGCACAGAAGATGCAAGGTTATTGAACAAATCTCAAACATTCTTGCAATATACATCACTGAATTCACATTCGCTACGTATTTCAATAATGTTATTTTCTAGTCTGATAAAGGAGAACTAAAGATTAAATGAACAATTTGCGAAATTAAATTCATTTCTAGTTGGTTTCTATCAAGCATGACACCTCTCATACAAAGGTAAAAATGACCCAATGACAAGAATAAAGTTATCTTGTGATGCTTCCCCATTCAATTAAACCTTAACTGTTTCAAGAATTAATTGCATTGCAGGAAAAGTTAGCTTTTCATTTTCCAGTGTCCAGGTGTCAGCTATTTTTCTTATCTGGGTTATATTCATACATTTGACTCTTGCTTATCATGCCGAGAACGCATTTACTAGGAAAGGATAATAGATAATTCATTACTTTAATGCTTCTCAAGTTGTTAAATGAAAAATTGTAATAGTTATGACTTACTTTGTGGCTACTGGTGACCTTTTATCTATATACTTAACCTTCGGCCAATTTCTAGACAGTTGAAGCCAACAAGAATTCTGAATATAAAACCACAAGTGTTCTCTCATATAGAGAGGAACTCATATCTATAGTGTGTGTATTTCAGTGTGAGTGAAGGATTCTTGAAGCATAAATATTTGCCTGACATTTATTTTTAATTACCCCAATCTTTTTTCCCCCCAGAAAACCCCCAAGTTCAGAATAAGCTTTTTATATTCATGTCCAGTTTATGCTTGCATTTCATAAATAAATAATATTATACTGGCAGGAAAAGGAAGCAGCCATGAAACACCAGTGAATCAATAAGTAGCCTTTAGAAGTAAAATTTGAATTCATAAGGTCTGAAGATCACATCAGGAGTCCTGCTCATCTGGTTAAAGGCCATGTGACTAATCCAAACAAAATTAAACATCTCTTCTATTCATAAGCAAGTACTAGCTGGTAACAGATCACAAATGGTCTGAAAACCAAGAACCACTGGTAAAGTAATTTGGCAATTACAAGTAATACGTATATTTAGAGAAGCCCAAGTGCTTTGGACAATTGACAAAGAAGAAATGCAGCCTAAGTTCATCAGATAAATTGTTAGAGCCAAGAAAATAATCCATCACTATTAGTTCCACTAGAGCAGCTCTCAGTCATCAGAAATAAATAACTTCCTCATAAACATACACCAAGCAGATATCTAAATATTGTACTGATTAAAATGTACATTTTGCATTTTATGTCACTGGAGATTAGTTCTACTTAGTCATACGGTAAATCATTAGGAACACACACAGGGCACTGAAGTGGAACGAGGTGAGTAATTACACAGTGGTGCAGAAGGACCCGACTGCAGCGAGGGGCGAGGCTGTGCTGGGAGCTCAGCTCAGGCCCTCTGCCTCACACCTATCTCTGCTGCACAAGTACCTGGCGAGACACACCTGCAGAGATTAAAGAAAGATCCATTGTGCTGATTACAATAAAGGAATAAAATATCAGCCCAGCCCAGAACTGTGGCTTTTATTGAGGGGAAGTAGCTATTGATCTGTTAATTGCAGCTCACATCACTGTGGGTGACTGGTTTCCTTCCACTGCATTGTAAACAAGGCAAGGACACAATTGCTTCTCTCGAGCTGGAAGAAATGAAATTGAGTTCTCAAGATGGATTTCTCATTAGGATTATTTTTTTTTTTTTTGCAAGCCAAGTGAGAATTTCTACTTGAACACTAAGCAGATTTTTCTTTTATATCACATTAAAATTGAGCAATGTGGGCACATGCAGCGTCAGATTTTGCAGTCCTTCAGAATTCACTCAATATGATGGAGATCTGAGCCTGTGTGTTTAAATGAGTTAAGTCACTGTCCTCACTCTGCACTTGTCCTTAGTGATGTCTTCATTGTCCCATTGAATTTACTTCAAAAGCAAATTAGGAAGGAGGTAGCATGAGAGCAATACAGGAACGGACCAGAGGGAAAATTTAGAGTAGAGTAAAAAAAAAAAAAAAAGGGATGGTAGGACCTAAATCGAACATTTGGGAGACCATGATCAGCTCGGTGGAATTTCATCTTTGCCTCTTCAAGAAAGGAAGGGATATGGGATATCAAAATAGTTGGGATGTGCAAACAATAGTGGGGATTTTTTCCCTAGGAAAGGAAAAAGAATTTTTTTTTTCTTCAGAAGCAGAACTGTTTCATTCAATGCAAAATAAACTGCATTACTTTGCTTCTCTTTCCCTTAGCCCTTCCATACTTCTCTAAAGACAACAAAATAAATGTCCAGCCCCTCCAACCACTCAGACAAACTGAAATGAGAGAAGGGAGGGAGTGGCAGAGATCCCATGGACTCCCAGTGACTGGGGAGGGGACACACACTGTGTGCTGGAGTCAAACCCGTGGGACTGACATTGCCCTTAAGATGTTACCAGTCCCTTGCTCAGCCATCTTGCCACACATGTCTGGACGGGACCTCTTATGTTCCAGCTTTCCCCCCATGTTACATTTAAACACAATAAAGGCTTGTTTTAGCTCAAAAGCGTTATGGAGGTTCACTGAATGATGAACCTCCATCATTTGGAAATGTAAAGTAAACTTTTGGCCACAAAAGAGTGAAGTTCAGAACTCAAGCAATTAGTGCTTACTCTTCCCATCAGCATTTTGTGTATTGTTGCTGCTGCAGTGGAATAGGTACAGCAAGAGCTTCAGGAATCCCATATGGTAGGCCATATCCCTCAGGCCTTCAGGCTGATCTTGACAGCTGCTGAGTCTTATGTTGGAAAAGCCTGTCATTTCATGCACCCAATATGTAATTTTTTATACCCTCAAAGGTGACCTGCAAGTAAAAAGGGAAAAATGGCTTTGTGTCTATATTTTCCTGTTTATCCCAACTGAAAAGAACCTATGGGATCTGCACTGTATTTATGGCTGTTAGTTTGTTTTTAGGCTGAGAAGGTTTTCTATACCTGCAACAGAGCAGGAGACGCAGATGCCATGAGATAAGAGATACCACGAGACATCAGAGAAATGTAGGAAGTACAAGTATTTGCTTGTACAAGATTCAAGGATTTGTTATTTTACGAAATGCAAATAATTGCAAAATAAGACTTTGAGAACAGTTGTCTATTGAAACAACAGTAGATAGAGGCAAAACTATCATGCCCCAGATGCAGTATCCCTTTTTTAAAAAAAAATTTCCTGCCTTGCCAAGATTTCTAAATACAGAACAAATAACCAATAAAATAATTAAATTTTATACAACCATAATGGTATAGTCAAAATTGGTATCTTTTAGAAAGAAGAAACACCATTTTCTGCTATAACACAGAGAATTATAAAGCATTGGGAAACAAGGTTAAGAGTAAATGGAAGACAAGTTTTTTAAACTATCCTATTCTTCAGAAGGTCATTGTACCTGATTAAAGGCCATTTAAAATGAAAGGAAACCTCCAGATTTCTGGAAGATTAGTCTGCAGTTCTGTGGTACCCAGAAAGACAAAGCAATGTGCAATCCTACCTTCCAGGTAACGCCAATTCCATGAACTCTAGAATGGGCAGAGTCAGTCGACTGTCCCACTTTTACCCTGCACTCTGAATAATGCCCCCTTCCATCCTCCACTCTCTCTCTTTCTTCTTTTTGCAACATTTCTCTCAGATTTGGCCTCATGGCAGAGGTCAAAGAACAGCAGTGTTTGCCTGTGGGATAGAGCAGCTACAGCTGGGCTATTCAAAAGCATATACATGTTACTGTGCACATGCTGGGTTTATGAAATTCTGTGGCAAAAAATATTGATCTCAGCTCTGATACGATCTAAGAAATTTATTTATTAATGCCAGAGGATGCAATTTTATTAAGCCTAAATATTCTACACCCGAGCATTTTCAAGGAGGATGGCACAGAAAATATCATATAGCACTGCACGAGTTCTATTAGTACTGATAAATATATTACTTTTTAAGAAGACACTGTTAATTGCAGTAATGCCTCTGCTGCACCTGTGAATGCTGCAGCTGATTCTCTAGCAGGTTATCTGCCTCGGGAGAATCCAAGACAGCTCTTTGGTACTGCAATGAATTGTAGCAAATACTGCTTCTCTCACAGTAGCAGGAAACACACAGCACTGCCTTTCAGCAGCTGACTTAGTGTTCCTTGCTGAATAGAGGAATAAGAGGATGCAATGTACCAAAAGTGTAAATGATCATTGCAAGCAGAGTTCAGAATGCATTTGAGAACATATAAGTAGTATCCATTCCTGAGAGGGACTAAGAGGCAAGGGCTGGACCAACAAAGCTAGAGGCATCATTGGTGGTGGAAGAAATGCCACTGATAGCAGAGGAAGAGAGGTGGATATTTGCTCTGCAATAGTGAGAGTGCATTAGGACATGAACAGAGTTGTAGGTCCTCCTGCAGGCCTGAAGAAAATATTGGAAATGCCAGTGCTAAAGGAGAGGAGGACCATTAACTCCTTCAGAAAGAATAGGTCGGGCCTCTCTGGTACCCAGCTCAGAGCAGCAGCCCTGCAGCCTCACCTTGCCTTCCCGAGCACAGTCGGAGCCTTGTGCCAGCCCTTCAGTTGAGGACAAAAGGCCACCCTCTTCCCCACCTTCCCCATGCATCCTGGGTGGGATTCAGCACATGGATACAAGGCTGATCCTGGTCCCCAGCCACTGCTTTGCACAGCCCCAGCTCGGTAATCTCTGCGGTGAAGTACCTGGAGGGATGGCAACTCCATCACTTTTGTGAGGGGAAACATAATGTGAATGCTGTAACTGAGGGAGGACGGACGTGTGGCTGGTTTAGAAGTGTTTTCAAATGGTTGTCTGACTGGGTTTCTTGCTCTCAGGATAGCATTCTGTTCTCACTTTGGACTAAAGAGATTTCACAGGCTGCGAATGATAGGACAAAGTGTCATTTGTTTTCTCTTCAGACATAACTGCTTCCTACTCAGCCTCTGCCTCAGAGGTATAATCATGGAAAGACAGAGAACTTGAGCCTTTCTGCAGCTGCAAATTGACAATGTTGAAACACAGTCTTGGCCCTTTCAAATGCTATCTGTCTAATGAGAGCAAGGTCTTTTCTTCCCCTCACAAGAATTCAATATATTTTGTTGTGTAAGAGAGTAGAAATATAAAAAATGCGCAGTATTTAATTCAGGGATAGTGGACATGACAGAAGAAATAGTAAGATAAATGTGGGGCTATGATCTATCTTTTCCTAGAACAAGAATAAGGCAACAAGCAAGTTGAAGTGCAATAAAGTTTAAAGCTAATAAATAGGGTTTTTTCACATCACTTATAATTAACCTGTCAAGTCAGTACTGCAATAGGTCACTGAGACCAAGCACTTAGTATTCACGAAAGCATTCATAAAAGGACTAAACAAATGTGGCTCAGTTCTCCATCTAAGGTGAACTTACACTCTGAGTGAGACACTGTGCTAGCATGAGGCTCCCTGACTTAAGAGACATCAGGCTCCAAAGCAAGTTAGAAATGTTCCTGAACAAGGATAAGTTAAATCAACAGTGCACTGTCTCTTTGATTGCTGCCACAAACTATTTCAGGCCAGGAAGAAACTTCTACAGCAAACCTTTCAGTGAGCACATGGTAGAAGCTTTGTGGAGTGTTCTACCAGCACTGACATGTCTCCAAATATCTGGATTCTCCTCCTGGTGCAGCTTCTTGGCTGCTGAGTGATGTCCCAGATGTCACTTGAGCTCCCCATTCTGTGTTTTTCCCATCTTTAACTAGAGGTAACTTGATCTCTGCAACAAGGTGCCTGAGATTTACTTGTGAAATGTGGTAGGTGTTCTTGTATCTTCCAAGGTGGAATACGGGGCTGACCACTTTCAGAAATAATTTATGGCTAACAATTTATCATCTCCCTGAATATGGCAATCCCTGTGTACCCATGAAAAACAAGCCATATGGTTTGTAACTTTGTATGCTCTTTCAATTTCCTTTTTAATCATCGAAAACTCAAAAAATTCAGTTCCAAATAATCTCTCCAAATTCAAGTGCATTACTAGTCAGGGGTTGAGGATTCAGTTTCAAACTGTGAGCTGACAGATATAGCTACAAAGTCCTCATAGAATTAAACAACACATTAAGAAAACCCATATACAATTGAGTTGAGAGGTCAAAAATCTCATTCCACTTTAATATTAATCAAATAATTAATTGTAGCAATGCACCAAGTCTTTTTAATGACATGTAGAAATAACTTATGCCCTTGAAATGTGTCTCCAGCAGAACTTTAATAGATCAATTATTTCAATGATTCATCTCTGAGATTTTTTTTTTGGTAAGGCTAAACACATTTCTGTGTTATGATATCAGATGATTAAAGAAGGTCTTCTGAACTAGTCTAAATTAGGTTAAGTAGAAAAAATACTAGGGTATTACTTTTTATGATCTATCTGTTCTTTGTTAAATACATCCCAAAACTAGACTCTTTCAATGGAAAAACTACTCACTGGGAAATTTAACACGATCTTTTACTATCTGTGTTTCCACCAGCAATTTACCATTCTTCTAAGGGGAAATGGAGTTCTTCTTCATTCACAAGAAAAACGTGCCTCAAATGTCTATATTGGCATGAGCTTCTGAAGTGAGAAGTGACAGATGGCCTAGGACTCTCTGCTTGCTAGTTTACAAGGACAAAGCTGAGGGCCTTCTCCCTTTCACCCTTTATTTACTCCATGTTTTTCAATCTACTTTCTGTCATCACAGTAAGCCATTCAACAAGTAATGCATAAAACCCCGATGAACTGAAACAATGTTCAAGTTTTGTCATGTTTTGTACTATATTAATCTATTTTATTTGTCTTTCAAGGTCCATGGGTTTAATGGAACTTGTCTCACATCACTGGTTTTTTAATTTTTCCCCATGAAGTCAGCTGTGCTACATTATGGTTTTCACAGCCAGCAGCTCTCACAGCAAACAATGTTTTTTGTGAGTACACCAGGATGTAGGTCAGGAGAGAGTAAACAGTGGGGAAAATCATCTTATGTAGCAGGGTGGCCAGGGACATACAAGAACTGTTCTCAGTAAGAGGGAATGTGGTGAATGCACAGGTCACCTCCCTCACCTCAGACTTCCCATAGATGCTTTTATCTGTTGTACAACACTTCTACATGCCTAAATTAGAAACTTGGATGCATGAAATAATATACTCAGATATACAATGTAGAGTGCAAAACTCTGCATTCATCTTGCCTTTATTTCAGCAGGTTATTAAAAAGCCATCTCATTACCTGCCTTAGCAGCCACTCCACCTTCCTGAAGCTTTCCCATCTTTAGAGCATATTTGGAAGAACTGTGACAAGGCACTGACTCCTTATTGATGCTAAGACAGGTAGTGGTGGAAGAAGACAAATAATCTGTGCTCAAAGGCTTCACATTCCCAATGTAATAAATGGGACAGGACCTACTGATGATTCAGCACAAAAACCCCCACTATTACACTAAATCCTGTAGTCTTATGACAGGCAAATAACACTGAGCCTAATCTAAATTCCATGAAATTATTTCAGCTGACTTACTGGGCCAGTCTACTGGCCACACAGTGTTCGGCAGGAGGAACAGCTTTCAACTTCTGTATTGGCACTCTATTGCAGTAAATTAGCAAAATTAAGTATTGTTTTCCCAGTTTGATTACTAAGATTTGGTTTACTATTCTAGAGAAGCACCCAAATCTGTTAATTTTATCACACAGAGAAGCAGAACCAAGTTGAACAGCAAAAACACGTGACAAAGCAGTATAAAACAAACCGTGACCAATATTAAAAAGTAACCAAAGCTATAGTCTCATAAACAGTGGCCTTGTTTTTTAAATACAGCACAACACATCTGAGACTTGATGGCAGAAGGCAACACATACTGAAGAGATATGAGATTTGCAAAACCAAACATTACATTCAATACATTTTTCCATGGTTTAAAAGGAAGAGAAACTTTACTTCTATCAGATGCTCTTCGGTTTTGTGACAGATACAACTAATGCCCTGAAGATAAAGGAAAGCATTAGAGCAGAGCAGAGAAATATGCTCAACCTAGAAGGTTTAGCACAGAAAAAAAAAGACAAAAGAGGTGTAAAATTTCATTCCATATAGAATAATCCAAAACAGGGTTGAGACAAAAATAGGTCACAATTAAGAATCTGAAGTGAAAGAATACAAAGAAATTATACACAGGTATGAAAAATTAACATATTACAGCTCCAGAATGTCTCAGAGACACTATTAACCCTTTCAACACTTGTGTGCTCTTATTTCAATTAAGACAAAAGTGACCATCCTGTGTCTACCGGACTTTCTGAATGGTCGAACAGCTGAAATACTTCATTATTGTTTCTTCTGTGCTTTTATATTCCAGTTCTATGAAAGCAATATACTACTGTTAGTCCAGATGCAGGAACAGAGACAAAGAGATGAAACTGAAAATAACCAAGGGAATCTGAGTTACAACCTCAGTAAGGTCTGTTCACCATGCTCTAAGGCAACTGCACTACAGTGATCATTAAAAGCTCATTAGAATGCATATGAAGAGAGGAAGCTCTAGTATTCTCTAAGCTAGGCCAGAGATCCTATAGCAAGTCTAATGAAAGGGGTGTTTTCACTTATTATGAAAAAGTGTTTATGTAGGAAGACAGGTTTGCTAGGCAGAGCTTTTAGCTCCCCTGGGCTGGAAGACAGAGAAGTCAGAGGGACCTTATTGCTCTCCACAACTACCTGAAAGGAGGTTTAGCAAGGTGGGGGTTGATCTTTTTTCCCAAGAAAGAGAAGAACAAGAGGAAATGGCCTCAGGTTGTGCCAGGGGAGATTTAGATTTGATATTGGGAAAAATTCCTTCATCAAAAGGGTGGTCAGGCATTGGAACAGGCTGCCCAGACAAGTGGTGGAGTCACCACCTCCGTAGGGATTTAAAAGACATGTAGTTGTGGTGGATTTGGCAGTGCTGGGTTAACTGCTGGACTTGATAATGTTAAAGGTATTTTCCAATCTAGATGATTCTATGATTCTATGATTTGAGTATCCCCTTATGTTAGAGTATGTTTCAATTTATTTGTGTCTTCAACAACAGGAGAACACTTTCCTTTCTACCCACATGACAGATATCATACCACAATGCCTTTCACTGGATTTTCTGTTTATTTCATATCACATCTCTATTAGATAATAAACTTGCTGGGGAAGAGGATACATCTTCCAGTGACTTGTGAATTGACTGTTTTCACACTATATTCTGGAAATAACATTAATGCTCACACTGGATATCAGAATCCTGCTTCACAAAGGGGCACGTTATTAGTTTGGAAGCAACTTTAGGGGATTAAATAATAAGTTTCCCTGCCTGGTCTAAATAATCACGCCAAAAAAGTACCATTTGACTAAAACATAACTCACTCTCCTAGTAGAGCGGTCATTTGACACAGATGGGTTGGCTGCTCTGTTTCCACAGTCTTTCTAGATGATAGAAAGGGAGCCAGAGCAGAGGGGTGCCAGGATGTTATCTGGCCCCACAGAAAATCTGGCTGTAGTTTTTTAGCTTTTGAATACACAATCACCTATTCGAAGGGTTGCACAATTGAGATTTAAAAGAACAAATTGAATTTTTCTCCTCCATTCAATTCTGCACTGAACTTTATCTCTATGTTTTCCTTTTAAGTGATTAGTTACTGCCACACATAGCAGGTAGGCTGAAATCCTTTTTCATCCCTGCTTAGTGTCTCCCTACAAGGCTTATTTCCAAAATGATTGAAGACAAGAGTTCAGAAACAACAGAAGCTGGAAGCCTGCCAGTCACATGCACCCACACAGATGCAAAGTTAAAAATATATCAATTCACGCCTTATACAAGTGGGTACATGGGATAGAGAGGGCTGATGGAACAGATTGAGAGGGAGAAGTGTCTATTCACAAAGGGCAGTACACATGTATCTGTCAAGCAAAAGGCCACGAGGAAAGAACAGGAGCTTCTGGTACTGCTGTGCTACGGGTAGGATGCCTTAGTCAAAACCTTTATTTGCTGGGGTTATTTATGCTTAGAAATTTGTACCTGCACTGGGAATCTCATCCATCCTTCCTTTGCTGTATTGAGGTCACAGGACACACTGCCAAACAATAGTAGGAGCGTACTGCTAAGGGTATGACATAAAGAGTGCTGGTAGAAAAATCTGGTTTCAACTGATCTTCTTGGGGTGGATTTGACAAAGGGATCAATGTGACAGACCTGTTTTCTGTGATCACCCATGTCTCTGCTGGGCTTAAATGAGTGGATTTTTGCCTCTTCTTTCACTATGGCTGAGCTGTACCTCAAAGGTGGCACATTCCTCCCACAGAGCTCAAGCTGGATTCAAGTCCTGGGCAGCCTAAAAATAGTAAACTATTTCTAACAAAACCTTAATTTCAGAGAGTTTGTGTTTTTCACACTTGTTTGGTTTCAGTTTGATGATTAACTTCTGCTCCAGATTCCCTAATTTGAGTAAATAATTTCTTTTTGGTGCTAAACAGGAGGAAAGTTCGGAGCAAGCGTTCGGCTCCAGATCAAAAGGTGCCACTTCTCAAGGAGAACTGATGGTTCAGACTCAGTCAATACCATACAGTGAGGAAAATATCTCCTCTGTTGTTCTCTTAAGCCTCACATTTTTCCAGGGTATTGTTCTAAGTCTCCTTTAAGGAGACTTTCATGCCAAACAAACAAAGGGAGCTGCCCTTTTTAATAATTTGAAGCAGTGCAATGTCAAGATTTTTATCTATCCTAATGGAAGCATTTTGAATTGTGTACTGAAATCATTATCAGAGATAGGCTACAGAAATTAGTTGCATAATTAATTGTATCAAACCCATGGTGCTTTCCTGAATGCACCATCCCATGCAGGGGGGAATCTGCTGCAAAACCTTATTAGGATTTGCTAAACCAGGAGCTTCTCCCCAGACCCCAGGCCAGCAAAGTTGACAGTGCACAAGCTGAGCTCTCTCAGGGTAACAACTGCAAAAACAGGCACAGAGAAAGGATGGGTTTAATTTTATGTTGTTTTAGGACCAGTTTTTGTTCTAATAAAGTTAAGCCCCAGGAAAAACGTGAGGTTCTGAGGCAAGCAAGGACTGGACAGTTCTAAGGTTAGCAGAAGGGTATTTTTATAATCCTAATAAACTAGATTCTGATTTCTAGCATGAAGGGGGTAAATTACAAACTGATGAAGCTTCTCCACAAATGTGATTTCTATTAACATTAAAGCAACCATGGACATATACTGAGGGGAAAATCGGTCTCTAGAGTTTGCTATTTTAACCATCAGTCATGCAGCGCAACTGCTGCAAGAAAATAAACGATATAGCAATAGCAACTCTAAAGGCAGATAGAGGACAGGAGAAAGAAAATATTAAATAATGACAGTCACTATGGAAACTGTTGGATTTTTACTATTTTAATACCTGGATGACTCAGAGGAGTGGCAATAAGACATGGAACCTTCTGCCTGTAGGGGAAGTATCAGTTCAAACTTTGCCCAAGACAGGGGCAATTGAAAGATCATCCTAGTAACTGTTTATGTAAAACGAGATTTCCCAGTGTCAGTTCATTTTCAAGTGTTAGTATCTAGCTAGGAAATATCTCCATCATTCAAATACCCTAGTTAGATGGCCCAGCAGAAAACCTGAAAACCTTCTTGGGGAGGCACCATTTTCTCACTGCTTTTACAACTTCAAGGTTGAGGCTTGAGAAATTTTGTTCTGCTGCTGCTGATGTGATGCCAGCGATATCCAGATTTCAGTCCCTGGGCCTCGCACTTGTGCTTCACGACCACCAAACTAAAACTGAAAGAAAAGCCTACACTCTGTTTGCAAAATGGAGAAATGCTGAAGCTAATGAACTGCAGAAGAGAAACAAGACCTGAAACTACATCTAACATATTCCTAAACTTGGGAATTTATCTAGATTAGGTTGCTTAAGTTGCAATTTGCACCTATGCTGCCCTGGCCTAAAGCCAGGCTCACATCCAGATCATTCTGGTAACTTAAGTGTGCCAGTGTGTCTATAAAGGACAGAGACATTGCAGTAGAAGTGACTGGGATGCATTTTCATTCGCTATTTGGATAGTTTGTTAAAAAGCTAAATTACATGAGATATATTTCACTTGCACAACTGGAGATATAAAATAAATGACTACTTGAACAATTATTTAGAAAAATGCCTCTCTGATACACTTTCAGTCATGCACAAGAGAAATTCTTTCTAATGTGTTTTAAGGTGTCCTACTTGCTTGTACAGAGACTGAAAGGAATCTAACACTCCTTCCTCCGTTTCTTTCCTTCCATGCCTACACACTAGACACAATGTAAATCTGGACTGCTGCCTTGGTAGTCTCACTACCAACTGCTACTGGATCCTGGAGAACATAAAGCAGATGGAGCACATTACCAACAACTTGTTTTGCCAGCTAGTCAATCACTTGCAAACATCCATTATCTAGCCATGTTTTTTTAGGAGAAAGTTGCACAGAGCATCATTAAAGCTTATTAATTGACCAAGCGCATCAAAGTAGAGGTGAGAAAACCAGAGGTAACCTCACCAGATTGCTGTTCTGCACAAGTGATATTCACAGAAAGGGACTCTATGCGCTTTTAGAAAAAGTCACTGCTAAAAATAAGCAGGAAAATTGTTGAACCTCACTCGTCTAACTAACCAGGCATTCTTAATGATGATGTGAATGTTTTCAGGGCAATACCACTGATTTCTACACCATAGCCATGAAGTACTACTGTGAAGACTTAAACCAATTCAAACAAAATGACAAAAAGAAGGAAGAGGCTGTACGGGACAGTATAATAACTCCAACCTGATCAATAACTTCTTGACAACTGTATTGCAAACAGAAGCTTCATGAGGAGACCAAGCTGCACGGAGACAGAAGCCGTGATTGCAGGACAGCCCATATATCTGAATTACACATAGGCTACCAAAGCAAGATCCATAAAATGGCCTGAGCCTCTCACGCCCCTCACAACTAGAAAGCCATAGCATTAGGAAGAATGCCTGAATTCTCACTCACTTATGGGTCTGTGAGATATTGCATTAGCAAAAGCTAAGATTTGGTTTAAAAGAAAAATTTGGCAAGAAAACCACAAACTTGTGGAAAGTCTGTTCCCTGGTGAACCACGAGGAGAAGCAGCTTTAGCTTCAGAGACAAAACAGAGTTCTGGTGCCAAATTCACTTATGATTATGATCCAGCAAAGATAATTTGGGGTCTTCTCTAGTCTTGGTCATAAATATTTATTTTCAATAGATGGAATATAGATTTGCATTTTGGGTAATGATACTGGTGGATCTGATACACAAAAGCTCTACCAGTTGTTGCAACTGTCCCCAATTTTCCAAGACACACAGCACTACTTGCTAACAATGGAAAGGCAGCTTCACACCCTTATGCTTTGATTAAATAGCAATCATGTTATTTTGCTGTTTTGCTCCCCATGTATCATACACATCTGTTATTTCAAAGAAAATTTAGTCTTTTAACTACACAAAAACAAACAGGACTTGAAGGACAAGGGGGGTATGGGTGCAACATTTCCAATTTCATCACACTTTAATTTCTGCAAAGACAAAATTCTCATTTCAGTTAAATAAATTTTTGTTAAAAAACACGTGCACAAACACAAAACCCAAATAGTATTTCAGCTTTTGAAAATGCATGCAATGAACTGAAACCAGAAAAATTCTGCTATTTTAAAATTTTGCTTGCAATTAACAAAAAAGATCAGTCAGCTGCAAAGCAAATGGAAAGGAAAATTAGCATCTTCAAATTGTTCATTAGCCCAGACTAGTAACAAATATTTTTGTGCTTTCTGCATTGGCCTCCATTTTCTTTTAGGCTGAGAGCAAGTTTTACAAATGTGTTGTGATCCAGAAAATGTATCATTTTTTTGTAAGACCCTGATATGATTCAGATGCCAGTTTTCTTTCTTGAGGTTCTTTTACTATGCTCTCTAGGTCCTTATTTATGCTCTCCCTTAGATATATGTGCCTCTTAGCAAAAAGGAAAATTTCCTATCATGTCCTGCCTGGGTTACGAAGTATTAAATTCATTCCTTATCACGAACTATGCATTAACTTAGGCATTTAAAATGTTTATGAAAAAATGTTGTAAATTCCTTCTTTTTGTGCATTAGTCAAACTCCAAACCCACTGCATTTCTGTGGGTGTACAAGCAATTTAAATTTCAGCAATTTTCTGTTATTCAGTATTACTTTTTATTTCCAAGTAGCGAGGAACTCAACTAAAACTTATGGGTAAACTTCAAAGGCTTTTGACTTTGCGTTTGGTTTGGATGTTTATTCATACACTGTCAGACACTGCTTCAGAAGCAACGTTCTCCATTGCATCAGAACAGGTTTTTCCTGACTGTGATAACTGCAGAAACGTCAGAGCAGTGTCCCTGCCCTTGTACACCCATCTGTAGAAGGTCTGCAGAAGCCACAGATGTTTTTCTGCTGCATTCCAAAAGCCCAGCCAGGCTCATCCTAGCACAGAGGATAATACCTGGTCACTGCAAAATCCTACAGAAAACTGTGCTTTTGATTTCAGATTTTGATACACACTTCTATAAATGAGGCTGGAGTTACTGAGGGTTTTCTTTTCGCTCCCCTTGTTTGATTCACTTGGTCATAGTACTGAAACATGTGAAAATGGGGGCTTTTTAATCTACAGAGTGACTCCCACGTCACCTGATTAGGAATGCTATAGCACAGCAGGAGATTGTCATCAGTCCTATGTTTCAATGAGGAATAAATGTTGCAATCAGGAAATTTGTACCACTGTAAAATCTTAAAAGCATGGAAACAGGATTCAGTTTTGTGGTGGCGTGTGTATTAAAACAAGATGACAACGATCCAGCTACCTACAGCTTGCCACTAATGGAAATGTAATAAAGTGCCCACCTAAACTACTGGATAATGAAATTACATATCAAAATAAAATGAGAAAAAGGCTATAGCATAAAATTAATGACTTTTGTGATGTCTCTGGTGAAGCATAGCTGTTTGTCAGTTGTTACCTGAGGTGGTCACTCTAAATGTGCTGGAGCTGCTCCATCACAGTCAGCCCCATTCACCCTTGGTGCAATATTAGACCACCGGTTCCAGCTCCCCAGGTGTGACTTCTGGAAGGGGCAGACACCCTTTACACCATGCTAATACATAATTTTCTGCAAAGAAAGAAGACCTGGAGTCACTACATACTGTATTCCAATAGGGCATTATTAGTGGGATATATTGCTCACTTAATTCAGACCTGGTTTTGTTCGAAAGATGAAAATTAAAATAAATGAGCTGAGTGACAGGGAAGGCGAGAATGAAAGCAAGTTTGCCCACTAGAAATACCATTAAGGTTGCTCTTAACTGAATGGAGAGACACTGAACCAGCCCACATAAATCTCCTCCAGCTGAACAAATCAGCAATGCATGTAAGAGAATTAAAAGCTTTTCATTCTCTTTCTTTCAGGAAATGCTACAACCTTGTTGTTAAAGAACTTCAATTGATAGGAAAAACCCCAACCTTCTTAGAGTCTAGACAAGGGAGCTAATAAAAAAAATTTTCAGTGAATTCCCAGATTCCCAGGCTGTGCACAAGCTTCAGGACACAAGGGCTCCTCACAGCCCAGTTATCCTGGCATGCCACAGCTTTCTGAAGAATTTTGATTTCATTTACAAATTATCAAGGAGAATTCTCTGAGCCAAAAACCAGAACAGAGAGAATGTGAAATAGCTCTGCTCTCTTAAGATGCCTTAGTTGAAGCTTTTAAAATGCTTCACATAGTCATATGCACAGATTTCCTTATTTAGGAAAAATGTGGTGGAGTGAACTACAGGGATAGAATTACGATCCTGAGGAAAGAAGTTGTAAAGAGAGATAAGCAGAAGGAGCAAGACTCGCCTTTTGGTGATTGACAGTGACTTTTAACAGCTTGAATCTTGACACAAGCACCTCAGCTAAATGCTTGTCTCTCATAAGGCTTCAGAAGAATGACCTGTCTCAACCAGGCTAATGACCAGAATTGGAGAGAAAGAAAGATAAAACTTACTTTTAGAGAAGTGTTCTTCATTCTCATCCTGCTGGCATATTATCAGCTAAAACTGAAAATATGTGGGAGGTCTAAATTCTGTCCTAGCTGAAGTAGAAGCTGAGTACACCAAGGCAACAGTCCCTAGATTTCCATCGGGGGGCAATGCTCTGGGGATATTTCCCAAGCTGACTTCTGTGAGTTCTTTCAGTTTTATTGTGGAAAGCATTTCAAGAAGAAAACTTACTGTTTTACGGTTTGAGTTGGAGTTACTACAACTGGACCACTGGACTAGATTCTGATCTAAAGTAAAAATGTCAAGTGAAGTCACTGCAATGCAGGAGCCCCTTTGCTCCTCCTGCCTTTCCTTCTGACCCCATAAGAAGGTTGAGGAGACTGTAACACCCCTGGAGTTCATTCACTGTCATTTACATCAGTTCTTAAGTGGACGAACTCTTTTATACTTGATGTCAGAGATGAGTTAGGTGGCTGCTTTCTTTAGTCTTAGGTGTTAGAGGTCTTTTCCAAACTAAATGATTCCATGCTTCCATTTAGCAAGCCAAAGACACATCTTCTGGCAGCTTCCCACTGCAGTTCATAATCTGTTACAGTTGCTTTCTTCATCTTGCTGTTTTACTCGGTGCCACAATTATTTTCTCATTTTTAAATTCACTATTAATTAAGCTCATCTATACTCATTAGTTTAGCTAATCTATCTTCACTCTTAAACTCACACACACACACACACACACACCAGTCTTCATGCTGACGTAGCACTGGCATGGAAAGTTTTATGCAGAGAGGAAGAAAGACCCACATATGTAATGAAATAAGAGGGCTTATAACTGCAGCTGGTTGGGGATTTTTTAATTAAGCTTTTCCTACCTAAAAAAGCCAATTAGTTGGGATTGAAAGTTTTCAGAGACCTACATCATGTTTAATAAAAATTTAATCTGAAGGTTTCTCTGGTGAAAACTAGAGAATAATCACTAGCTAATACAAATCAAACCTAGGGGTCAAATCTCATCTACAACAGAGGAGGTACTGAACATGCTGCATTTGATTATAAGAACAGCTCTGAGTCCACAAATGCCAGCCTCACAAGTCCCTCACTATGAAGCTCCTTGAGTGATCTAATTTTCATTAGATATTCTGGATTTCATTTGGCACCAGGGCTCAGACTTCAAATCTATGGATTTTTTCATGTAGCTGAAACTCTTGTTCTGAGTTATCCATCCGTTTTCTCCTATAGTTATATTTTTATGGACTAAATGAGAAAGTAGATAAAATGCATTATTATTATTACTATTTTTGTTTTCTGACATGTCCTGCTCAGAGATTTTAGGTGATGCTTTAAAGTTTGAATAGGCCATAAAGTTTAGCAAGGAAGTTCTAACCTTGTCTGTGTCCTGCATATAAAAACAAGTCTTCTTGTTTAACTAACAACACGATCAATGCCAATTAACCACTTCACAAGCTGCTGAATCAGAGAATATTGCCCATGGATTGCATCAGTCCATTGTTTACTCTTCTACTTTGCTACTTCAGCTTCTCCCCCAAGCCACAACAATTACTTTGTGCTTGTGCTCTCCCTGTCGGACTTTTCTATTTACAATGTTGTGTGAAGAAACAAGGAGTTGCCAAGGCGGACCATATTCACAGTGTGTTATCAGCCAATATCCCAGCAGTTGCTTGTACCAGATGTTTCAGAAGATGATAAAAGACCCTACAGGAAGCAGATGTGAGACAATCTGCTCTGCCTAACTCCCATGCAGAACTATATCCAGTCCACAAGTTCATTTATATTCTAAGAGCTTGAAAAAATAAGGCATATTTCCAGTATCAGAATTTATTCATATGTAGCCTCACCAGTCATATCCGGTGACATTTTCTGTTCTTTTCCCTTTTCTGTCAGCTGCTTCCAATGTCCATCCCAGGAACTCACTTTACCTACAAACATCTTTTCAGATATTCAGAAGAATAGACAAGTATTGAAACAGGTTTAAGAAGCTTTTAAGTGTTCTTTTTAACCTTTATCAAAGATAAGAGATTTAGCCAAATGAAAGTTAATGTGTTATTTGGAAAAGCAAAGTAGAAGCAAATTGGTATTATTGTTTTCATTATTATAGGGAATAATGTCTGTAATCTTGGACTAACAGGTCACCTTCAGGTCTCACTCTTCTGAGTGAATCAGTCAAGCTGCATGCAATAAATGTTTTCAGAAACGTTACTGTTTACAGTGATTCCCCATTTCCCTTTCTATGGACTCCATTTATTGTGGACATAAAATAATTCTTTAGGAATTAGTACAATTCAACATTGCCTATTCTCTTTGGTAAAGGAGGAAATATGAAGATTGTATCTCAATAGCCTGAGGATTGTAGGACTCACATCATATTCATGTATTCAATTTTATGAACATCTCCAGAGGATAAGACAAAATAGAATTTACTTTTATTTTTTTTTCTTACAGCCTATTCTAGGTCTTCTGTCTTTTCAAGTCCATCATAGGATACTTTTTTTCTCCTAACATCATTTGGAACAGACCCAAGACTGTTTGAACGTGAGTTCCAGCACAGACATTTGGTTGAAAGACAATTTAGATGTGTTTTGGTGATATAGAGAATGCCCTTGTATTTGTGAGCCTTTGAATTATGTTACAGATGTTGGTACAATAGTGTCCCCAAGCTTTAAAATGATTACCCACTTACACAGACTCACAAACACAGAAAAAGAAAAATACAGCAGTCAGCCTTTTCTGGCCCCCAAATCCATCTCTCTGTTGTAGATTTACATTTATGTGCAGAGACCCTCAGAACTGGCCAAGAAGGGAGAAGCAAGCAGAGGGTGCATTATGAACACTGGGAGAAATGTCAGCGTTTCAACCTAAGAGCATATTCTGTTGTCATGACAACATGATATAAAGCGTTTTCTTAAAGCAAAAGATTGCAATGTAAATGGAAAAGAAAAACTCAGTTAGTAGAGCAAATTCAGATGATGACTTTATAAGTTTGTGACATGGACTAAAACACAACATCTATTACCATGAAGAGATTTTTTAAAAAATCCCACATAGAACTTGCTTGCTTCACAGAAATGGTGTTGTTTAAAAATCTCATTTATCATTAGAAATGAAGTTTACAAACTGGACTTAAAAAAAAAAAAACAAATTAATTTCACATGTTTTCTACCAGATATTCAGAAAACATATGATGGTTTACTCCCTCATGTAAACTACTGATTTAAAGCAGCTTGATTTTTTATGCAACACCAAGGATCTGTTAAGTGCTGCAGAAACACTTAATGTGCCACTGGCCTCCAACCTTATAATTGCAGTGGTCAAAGGGTTGAAAAAGGGAATATCATTATCCCATTTCAAAGCAGGAGAAGAGGCACAGGGCATGTGAAGCCAGAGGCCCAAAAATGACATGAAAAGCTTCCAGCCGTGCTGGGAATTACATCAAGATTGCTGCAGCCCGGTGATGTGGTTTACAATGTCATTCTCGTCTGCTCACACAAAGACAGAAATCGGTGGCTATTTTCCTTCAAACATTTACTGAAGTTTACAGTTATTAAAGCTTTCATCACCTAGTCTTGCCTGAACCGTTAAAATTTTTGGTCATTGTTGGAAGTGTGACCTGTGCCTCGGGGCATGCACTGGAACAGAACAGCAGTGACAGGGACACTGAGGCGGCGCTGGCGGCCCTTGCTCGCTGGCTATTAAAATGAATGGATTACATCTCCCACAGCAGCAAGAGAGAAGGTATTTTTATGCCAGTCTAAGTGACCTTGTACCACTTAGACAAAGCTGGAGAATTTCTCCCTGCACCCCACACCTCCACATACTGAAAAAAAAAAAAAAAAAAGGCAAAAAATCTTGGCAAATGTCTCAAGCTGGCTTTCTTTTCTCCCTTTCCAGTACAGTTTGCTGTACACAAAAAGCTAAAATATTTAAGAACTAACAAATTAGAAAACTTGGATTTGAATTTTTTCTTGATAGCTCCCAAAAAGGGTGATTCTTCAAGAATAAATAGAGAAATATGCCCCTAACCTGCCTGCTGCCTCTGCAGATCATCTCATCAGCCCAGTGTTCCTCTTGCCTACGGCTGACCTCTAGAAGTGTGTGCCCTGGCATTTGGTATTACAGAGATATGTTTGGTAGTGTCTGGGAGTCAGTAGTGAGGGTCAGGTCCCCTGAGGATGGAAAACACCTGAGCACAGATGAGGAGATTCCACCTGCCCCTTGGAGAGCACAGAGAGGGTAAAGTAGGTTTGGGCCTGAAAACATCATGCTAGTCTTACAGTGTTACCACCCTTTCTGGTGGGATTTCATTAAAAAGGAACCTGGAGAAGCAGGAACATCAGAGAAGGGAAGGGGAAACCAAAGAGGTCGTGTTCCTGTTGGAAAGTGCACAAAGCAGTTTGAGACCACTGTGGTGGGACACACTAAGCACTGCCTGTTGGCAATGACTTTACATTGGTTTGAAGGAGTCTAACATCCTACAGGATCAAACCTCAATGCTTTAAATAAGCCTCAGAGTTTAGACCTGAAGTCCCCTAAAGAAGAAGGGTTGAATTCAGCTCTGTTTAAAATGGACAATAAGGACAATTTACTGGAAAGGTACATTCTGAGGAGATACTACAGCAATTCTGATATAAAAGATTACTTGTCTTGTTAAAAGCTTACGAGCCATTTGTCATCTCAACACTCTGTTCCCTGCAATGTCAGGTTCTGGAAAGCTGTGAACTCCCAGGTAATGAAACAACTCAGTTTGTGCTAAGAAAAGTATCTAGTATGCAAAATTATGGCCTTGCGGCTGATCCTAGAAGGTGGTGATTACGGTCTCCCTGTCTCTTTCAAAAATATGTGTGTGAGCTCTGTATTATGTGAGAGATGAGAAAAGTGGGCTGTTGAGACTCCCGTGAGCCACCTTTCCATTTTCAGTGCAGGAAACTGCCAGTGATGCCCACTGGGATTGCTGCCCACCCTGGAGCCCTGAAAAAGCAGCATGAGCTTGGAAAAGCTTCCTAGATCTTCATCATGGGGAATTTCTGGCTGGTTCTAGACCTCTCAATATGGAAACCTTCCCAGGTTTCCTTCCTTCACTGAAGGTCCGGAATAACACTGCCTTAGCTCTGGCACTGCTAAGACTTCTCCAATAGTTTGTAGCAGTAAGCCTGCTGGGCAGCATGACCTCTGTACTACAGTAAAGAAAACCACAGGTCATTTCTTGATCTTCCGCTGTCACCAAAATAACCTTAACCCAGCTCTGATTTTGTCCTCCAGTTCTGTTCCTGAGGCAAAAAGGGCCATATTCACATTCTTCTACCCTTTGATTACCTTATGTTATGAAGATTACAAGCCCCACCATGTGGAAATTCTGCCTCTCCCAGGTTTGCCCTAGTACAAAGGGACTCTTGGGGGCAGGAGGAGTTTCTAAGGGTTAGAGTAAGATAGCAATAATCATGTGAAGTGTGTCTCTCCACACACTACCAAGATTAACAAAATGATTCTAAGAAATCACAGAAGATTCTTACTCAGTGATATATTCCTCACATTAGTTTGGAGTCTGGTATCTGATGTTTGAAAAGGAAGTTTTCATGCTACTTCCTCTTTAGAGGATTTCAGGAAGAACATAATTCAGGGAACATTGCTGGGGCCTACCCATGGTTTTTGACCTAGAAACAAGATTGCAAAGTAAGAACCTGCTCCTCCATCTGGTGTATAAGCTAATAATCCTCCCCACAAGAGCAATTCAGTTAACTGAACTGATTCCATACCATTATTGCCATGGTGGGCCTCTATAGGTGGTCCTCTAGATCACATCAAATACAGCCTGGCTTTCAGATGCAAGTGTGAGGTTAGATGAAACTGGCAGGTAGAAAAACACATCTTTGTATTCGTAAATTCAGCCAATTTGTTCAGGACTTGCTGAGAAACAACCCCATGACACCAGTTTAGAAAAGAAAAGAGATAGAAAACAGAGATTCACTCTTCTATTTACTAGAGATTTGAACTTTGAACAGTGTAACTGAGAAAAATAAGAGAGAACACAAAATAGACTCAAAATTATCATCTTATCTCTATGTCCACACCTGTGGCTTTGTTGACACCAGGCTGCATTACATGAGATTATCGAAGTTGGAGCTAACCTTCATATCTTTGTAGCATCAAGTGAATGTCAAAGTCATCATCACAGGCACAGCAGATCCTATTTGCTCTGTTAACTGCATCAGTAACATCTTTTCAACATATGTCTCTGAAATACAGTTTGTGAGAAGGAAGACTGCTCATTGGAGCAGCAAGGAAAGAAGCACAGAGATACTTTGCTACAAATAGAGAACTTCAGTTATGTCATTGAGATCAATGGAAATTCAGAGGAAAGCCTGAATAAGAAGTCTGGGATTTGACCCTAAATCAGCTTACACAATTTTCAACAAATTGAGTTTTTACAATCTGGAGGAAGCTCTAATTATGTTGTCATAAAAATCTCAGCACTGTTGAAATCTTATTTGTGAAGCTCTCAAAGAAGCATCTATAAAGGATTTTCTTTCCCATTTTGTTCTGATAATTGGCAATATATGAGGTGTCAGATTAGAGAGTGCAATGTGGGACATGCCCCTTGCATCCTCTCTCTGAAAAAGGAAACCAATAAACAATTGGCTGGATTTTATTATGTTAAAGACCAAAGTTTCAAGCTCTGACTCTTCATTTAGACAAAGTTCCCAGAGACAGGGACAATTAAAGGGTATGTTTCCTACAGTGGTAAAAAACTCCTCTCTCCAAAGATGAAACACGAGTTTAAATGCCTTCATTCATGAGGTGACATGTGTAAGTGTCTAAAGGCAGATATCACAAACATCAGACTTCCTTGTGTACCAGAAACACACAGAACTTCAGGAAGACAGTGTGGAAAATTTCAGGGAGACAATAAAATTTTTTCACTAGTTCAATGAGAGCACGTGTTCTACAGAAATAGTTCAGCTGTAGCAACCTTCTGCCAAAGGCCTGGGAGTTTCCATGAGAAACACACAGAGGTCCTGGCAGCTCACTGGATGCCTTTTGGCAAAACTGGCCTTCCCAGGCCTGCTTGCTGGGGACACAACACCTGAGGAACATCTTCCAGTTGATGCCCTCCAGCTGCTGTGCATGGAGGGTGGTGGGCACGAGCTCAGGGTTCTGCAAGGAGGCCCAGAGGGAAGGATGGGGAGGCCCCTCGGAGTCAGGCCAGATGGGTACTCTGCTTCACTTATGAAAAGTTTGGAAAAGGATAACAGTTATGTTTCAATGCAAACATGTCAAAGTGCTCAACCTTCCACTGAAACGGAAATTCTCACTTGAACAGACCTGTCTGAAGCCTGCTAGTGTAACAGCACAGGTCTCTCACATTTAAACTATCAAGAAATCTTTATTACTAGTACTTACCACTGTGGCATCAAAAAGACACCATGTTTATAGCAACACAGCATAAAAGTAAAAAACATAGGAGAGGTAACAATAAATAGCTGTTGAGTGCTCCTCCAAAAATATGGCATTATAGGCACCATCAGCAGCCAAGAAATATTCCTTTCCAAGAGTTGCTTTCATTTGTGAAAAACATTAATATTCAAATGAAATATTTTCTTTTATGATTTTCTCACTTTTTTTTTTTTAAAGGAAAGCGTGTATTTCTGGCCTGATCTACCCAAGAAATTCCTTTAACATTAGAATTGAACAGACTTTCATTTCAGCTGTGTTTAAAGGAAGTGATATTAGAAGAATTGTCTGCTATGGAAAAGGCAATCAGTATTCATTGCCAGCTGAAACGTGTCGACCAGGCTGACATGTTGACAATGCTGTATTTCCACACATCTTGTTTTAATTCCAAAGTACATATCCGTAATGTGAAATTGTATATTCCTACGGCTGCACTCACATTCAAAACCAGCCATGTTTGGGCAGACTAATATTCTCTCTTGCCCAACATCTCCAGATTCTCAACAAAAAGCAAAGGGATTTATCGAACCAAAGCTTTTTTGGTATATTCTTCTACTGCCGTGGTTTCCTGACCAGAGGCAGTATCACGGGTTCCTTTGTTACAGCACAGCCTGGGTGCAGAGCACACCTGTAATTTGGGCTTGCATTGCTATTGCAAACATGAACTCCTCACACGCAGTGGGAGCGGAGCTCGGCTGTTTGCCCTGAAGCTCACAGTACATAGACAGGATTTAGAGAAACAAGTTTATATAAATAAGCAAAACAAGCCACCCATTCACTTTAACATTAACCATTTTCATAATAGTGTCTGTGTTGTGGTTCACACTCAGTGGGTGATTAAAGTACCACAGCAGCAGGGTGAGGAACATGCAGGAGCTGGAATTTTTAAAGGAAAAATGTTACATTTTGCTGTTGACCAAGATCTCGTATATATCATTTGTCCATTTGTACTAATATTTTTTAAAGAAAAAATTGCTGAGGGAAAGAGTACCACGTAGCCAGCCGAGAAGCAAGCACAGGATAAGTCTTACACCTTAACTGCAGGGAGGAGAGTGCCGGCTTACTGAGGTGAAAAATGAACAGAGGAAGAATAAGCAAGAACCAAGTTTTATATTAGGATATAGGAAGGAAATATTATTATATTACATTATATCATATCAGTGGACTGCAGTGATTTAACACAAAAGAACTCACGGAATGCCCCAATTCATTTCTAGTAGTTCTCACTGTCTGCCCCAGCACTGCCTGATCCCAGGCAAAGGCTGAGTGTCATCCCCTCCTGCCCCAGTTATTCCCTGTTGCAAACAGCACTACCAATGCTGGAGATGTGCAGTGCCAACCATCCCGCCAGGCAGGACTGGGGTCTCTCCAAGAACCACAACCTTTCCCAGAAGGGAGAAGGGCTGGGCATTGGCTTCCTTTGCTATCAGCAACTCCATCTCCTCCACTTTGCTCCTGAATAACTAAGCAGCCACTTGGGCACGCCACGTGCATGCACTTGTACCTGATGATGTGCTCTCTGGAACACAAATCCTGCTCATCTTTTAAGTGGTACTATTTCACCATGTGCCAACATACTTTACTTTTGGTAATAGCCCTTCACCTAACACAATAAGAGAAGTGTACTCACTCAGTCCCTGGATACTGTTTAAATAACATTCCTAGCCACGAGCATCCTTTGCCAGGAGTGCAGGGTAGAGCTACCTGCTCACCATGCTCATCCTCCCTGATTAGTGGACAGGCTCATGAGGAGTCTGGGCACAGTGTCCCACTCTCTGCACCAGCACCACAGCAGGATGGGAGGCAGAAGCAGACAAAACTCCTGTGCCACCCTGGTGTGCTCTGAGGAGCAGAAGGCCCATGCCTTTGGTAGGTTATCAGTGCAGCAGGTGCTTCCCCTCCTCGCTCAGGACATAATCCTGATGTCCATTCAGACCCCAAGCACTATTTCTTGACTCCCTCCTCTCCCCCAGCAGACTCCTCTTGCCCATGTACCTGCTAACACAGGGTTTGCCCTTTTTATTACAGCTCAGTTTAAAATAAACATGAAACTCCCCAGCATGTTTGACTTGTGCTCCACAATTTTTTTCATGTGACAAGGCTGCTGCTCCCCGGCAGTCTCCTTATCTACAGCAGAGATCAATGCAATATTCTACTTACCTGTGATAAGCTGCATCTTCAGGCCATAACAAAACCCATTTTATAAGGGATTTTTCAACGTTGTCTATATATCTAGCAGGTATACACCTCTCAGAAAATTAAAGTAACCTTTATACTCCAACAATAAATCTAACATTTTATAAACACATAATGCCCTCATAGATTTCATATAATTTATAGATTGCTCTTTCATATTTTTTTTTTTTTTTAGTTTGGAAGAGATAACATGCTTAGCTTTGTCCTCTGTTTGCCCAGTGTATGTAGCTCTAGCTGCACCATCACATCTAACATGGCTTATTTTTCACAGCCTATATGGATAAAATCTTATCAAACCAAACTCTTGCTGAAGTCCTATCCTTTCTAGAAAACACCCTTAACTCCAGGTAGAGAGGAACTCACTGAAGTTTTGAAACACAAATCTTGGCATCTTCAGGAAATTATATGAAAAATAAACCCGCTGCCTTATAGAAACACTGTATAGGAAACCAAACAGCTGTTCCCTACATCCACTGAAGTGCTCTCAGAACAGGTTGCCACAGTTAATGAACATTTTCCAGCATTCAGGAGTGGAGGTTTTTAAAAGAAGGAAATGATACATTCTCTTTCCTTCCTTTTTATAGAAAATTCTCCACTTCAAATGTTAAATTGCTCATTTTTTCAGTGAAAATGTCAGTGGAAAGCTTCACATGCACAGAGAACACAAGGGAATGAGAGTTGGCCAAGCCTCCAAACTGTTAATTCTGCAGTTCCTGGAGGAACTGGATGAAACCCACAAACAGTTAAGGAAACTGGGAAAGCAACTGGACATCAGAAGGCAGGTTGAATTCAGGGAAGACTCTGTGCAGTCCCTCTGCAACAGGCAGGGTCAGCACAGCCCGTCAGCAGCAGCAGTGGGATGTCACAGCTTTTCTAGGAGGACAAAAATCCCCCAAATACTCAGAGATGAAAAACATACCAGTTAAACAAGCTAGGGCTTATTTATACATCTATAGAGCAAAGCAGCCTGGAACAAAGCCTGCTGCTTTTGTCTGGTAATTAAGAAAAGCAGTTTGTGTGACTCCAGTGGATTATCAGGGAATGTAAGTCCGGCCCTTTCAAATGTCAGCATTGTTCTACCACCCCCTGCATTTTAACAAAGTCACAGTGTAAAAAGGACTAATTAGTATGTTATGAAAAGGCAGACATCTAAAGATGATATTTGATGCATTTCTGCACCAGAACCTGTAATTAATTACTTTGTGCTGGAGTTCAGATAGGTATATTGAAAAAAACCCCAAAAGATTAACCTGCCTGCTTGCAAATTCTTTTAGGGTCACTACTAATATTGTTTTTGGTATTTTGACTGACATTTCTCTTTCTCTTAAGTGCATTGTAATTTTGTTCTAAGGAAAAAGGAACTATATGGAATGTTTCATTTAAAATTTTCAAAGTATTTTCTAATGCTTTCCCCTTCTCAACACATCTCATGTTCTCCAAGCCTTTTCATAACACAGAAATGAAAACCAGCAAAGATATAAGAGCATTCATAATGCAACATTTAGGTAATATGTTTAATTAATGTGAACAAATTCATCATTTTATTCTGGCTATCAAGATGTTTTAAGCAACGCAGGGTTTTTACCAAGCATGAAATTGGTGCCATGGCCTACAGAGCTCTGTTAGAAACTTACTTTGGATGCTTTTTTGCACCACCAGTTACCCTACATGTTTATTTCCATGCATGTGTGCTCATTTACACATACACTTATTAGAATGATGAAGTTGTAACTGGTATCACAAGAGCATTTACCTACTCTTCAAGTTAATTATTTGGACAGAAATGACAAATAGTGTTTTAAAAAGGAAAATGGCATTGTCAGAGTATCTAATGTGAAGAAAGTATAGTTAAATTGAACAATTTCCTATCTCATCCTGTCCAAATAACCTGTCCCAGTCTTCTGAAATATTCATAAAAGAATAATTATTACCATTTATGGTCAAAATAAAATGCTATTAATGGCACATGATTTTATAGCAGTTCCTAATATTTTCCTTTAGCAATTGCCCATTTATTTGACTTTCACTTGGCACCAGCTTATTATTGCCCTCAGGGTTACCAGAAGGGCACATTTACAAAGAAAAAATATGTCATTAGAATCAAGATTAATCAGGAAAACATTGATTTTTAGAATAAACAGAGAAAAACATTTTTGGTGAAGAATGTGCCTAAACAGCCTGAGATCTTGTTTATCCAAATCAACACTGGATAAGGAACCACATTTACTAAACAGGTTTCACAGGGAGCTCAAGACAATCCTGCCTGGACTCTCTCCACAGCTGGATTCCACAGCCACCACCAGGGGAGAATCTTTGCAGAGATTGTCTATCAGTGGCAAAATTATGTTTAACTCACAGCAAGACATACAGATGTCATACAGTGCACTGACTGGAGCAGACATCAAAGAAAGACAACATCCCTCTTCCCTTTGCCTTGTGATTTTGTTCTTTCAATTTTTAACACTAATGGAAGCCCAGTTCCAACATTCCTTGGAAGCAGCACCAGTCACCCACCAAGGCTTTGAGGAGGTGCCGGGACCCAACCACTCAGATGAATTGTAATTGTAATTATAGGAACAAATATAAAGGAAAGGGAGGTAAACACACAGTGATATTCTCTTTGCTTTAAGCTTTTTTCTTTGAATTAAAACTAAACATCCTCAGAAAAAGTCCTGCCTGAAACTTGAAAACCACTTATTGCTGCTTGGCCTGTCTGTACCTCAGTCCTCAAGCCTTGAAACTTTCTGAAGATGTCTTAGCCTCATACATAGAAAAAGCATTAAGTTGATAGACACTTGATCTAACTAAACTTTTCAATTATTTCCTCTAAGTGTGGTTATAGTGCAAATAGGTTTCTTGCTGTTGAAAGAACAGGTTATAAGCTGTTACAAACCTCATGTGTTTCTTCACAATAGTCTAATTGTAGCATTTGTGCATTAATTCCCAGAAAAATAGTTTGTAGCTACATATGACTACAATAAAAAAAAAATCTTCTTTTGGACACATTACTATAAACAAATACATTAATAATACAGGATGACCCTTAGGTTCTGCTTTAAAACCAGAGAGCATCCTCAGGCTCTTCACCAGTGTACGGTTTGTGATCCCCAGCTTACACAGGTGCATGAAGGATGCAGGGACTGTCATGGAATCCCACCCTCATCCTATGTTCTCAGAAACAATATATGTCTGTACTTGGGTCAAAATACACAGATGATTCTTCCTGTACAGGATAAGCTCAGAAGAGAGAACCTTTCCTGTTTAAACAGACAAGCCACAGAGCAACACTATCATTCTTTCTCTTACTTCTCTCATAGAATGAAAAGTCAGACAAGAGTGAATTTTCTTCAGGGTAATCTCCACAGCAAGACTTTGCAAATATATATTTCTAAGAGTGATATACACTCCTCACTCATGTGAGTGATTTCAACAAGGCTCAATAACTTCCTCGCCATTGCCTCACAAACTCAGTAGGACACAGCAAGTAACAAACCCCATCAGTTTTCAATATCATGCAGGTTCACTCCAGCATCCCTTCCTAATTCTTAATGCACCCTGGCCTTGAGCACAGCTATTTGCTATTACAGGTGAGGCTGCACAAGCATATGGTGAGTGGAGGCCCAGTGAGCTGGAACATCCTGTTTCAGCTGATATTCTGCAGAACTGTTTGGCTATAGGAGCTCAGCAATATATTTTGCTAGGCTTGGCTATGCAGCTATAGATCTAGTTTGCTTCCCACTCGGATATTGTTCATGCTTCAGTTATCATGCACAGAATTAGCGATAAGCAATATTAAGCAGAGCACTCTGTATCACAGTTCTGCCCAAAAGGGCTGATAACAGATCCCAGTCTCTTTATGTGTTTTGCCTTTACAGGAAGCTGAGTGACTGCTTCCCTGGGAAGCAGAAGCTGATAAGTATTCTGAGCTTTATGTTAATGCAATGTCTGTCACATCTCTCTTGCACCTTCACCAGGAGCTTTCAAAGTCTTGGTGGGAATACTAAAATGGAAGACCTTTCTGCTAGTGCTTTTTCAACAAGGATGCTGTAATGCAGAAATAACTAGTAAGGATATTTTAACACCTTGCTATGCATAAAAAATGTATGATCTTCAAAACACAACTGCTGACAGCAATTAGCATGTATTTATAATACATCTATGTGTAACTGCATTCTTACCTGGTTATTGCAGGATACAGAAATAACCATTCAGCTTGATGTGCTACAAACCCACAGATTTCTTAATTTAATGCATGTTCAGTCCCATACTGTTTGAGGATGTTATTTGCAGGCTTGGAGTTCTTTTCCTTTCAAATTTAAGTCTTGTGGTCTGATATTTTTGTTAAAATATCTAGAGGGTATACTTGTGAGGGTATACTTGTGAGGGTATACTTGTCCCCTCACTGGCCACCCTATGGTGCTGGTGCCACCTTATAACCATCACTACACAAGCCCTTTGCCTGTAAACAGGCTGCCCTTTTCTTCCTTCCACATGATTCAAGATCACATTAATAAAACTCTGAATCAACACAGTATATGCAGAGAGTTGCAACAAGACAGGGATCCCTTACCTCTTGGCCAGGAAAAGTACACAAAATGATTCCAAAATTCCCCAAGAGCCACATCAGATGACAAAGGTTTTCTTGTTCTTCCACCTTGCATCTTTGACGCTCTTGTATATTTTGCCTTGAGGCCAAATATATCAAAGCTTCATATATTATTTTGCTGTCATTACTTAGTATTTTAGTCTTTAGTTCTGGATTTATTGGGGCTAAAACTTTTTAGTTCAAAGGATTTGCTTTCAGCTCTAAAATTATTGGGCATTTCAGAGGGGAAAAATCAAATGCATGTTCAGATAAGAGACTGAAGACAAGGAACCAAAGATAAGGAACCACAGGAGAACACCACTATTTGTATCATCTGGCATAGACATATTTTATAACATTGAGGAGGGTATCTGATTAAGATTGATAAAGAGAAAGAACCTTTATGTTACCTACACTTCAGCCCACAGCATGACCTAGTAACCATTTCTCACAGTGCCAAAGGAGCCCCTTTACCAAACCCTTCCCCTTGTCAAACAATAATATCAAATGGAAGCATCTCCAGTGGCTGCTTTGCACTAGAGCACATGTGCCCTGCTGCAAATGAACACATTCACCTCTGTGTGCACCTCTATCTATCCAGCAGATTAAAAACTGTTGAATTCATTGGGGATGTAGAACAAGAGCCTCAGCAGATGCAAGTATGCTGACATACCATAAACAAAGGTCTAGTTCCTGCTAAGAAATGAAAACTATCTAAATCATTCCAATGTATGCTCTAACTGTCATAAAAATGTCTGAAGCTATCTGACTGATAAACTATGTTAATTAAGTTTGATTGTTCTATTTAATCTTAACAATTGCCTGGAAACCTTGGAGGATATTGTGTTTGGCATCAAGAGAACAGCAGACTCACGTGAATGCCGGGTACCTCTGTGGCTGCTGGTCCTGTCTCAGAGGGCTCAGAATCCATATCAGCACCACTAAACAATTTTGAATTCCTGTACAAGAAAAAATGGACAAAACATTCTTGTGTTGGAGTTATGTACTTCAACTTTATTTTTCTCTATAGTCTCCTTAACATTTTAGATAAGACAGTGCCCTAAGTGAGCTATTAGAAAATATGCTTAGTTAAAAAGCAGTATTACTAAATGAGCCACCACTCAAATCTGCCACGATGGTTTAACAAAAAAAAAAACAACCCAAAAAACCAACCTCCCTCTCACTCCAATCCACTCCAACAAAAAAAAACCCAAAACAAACAAGTGTTGGAAGGGTCAATATTATTTATATAATATTTTCTTTAGGTTTTGGCAACCTTGTAAGCAAGTATCCTCTAATCTACATCTAGATTAACCACGGTCCCTGAATGAGAGACCTGCAGGGTCACTTATCTGAAACCCATGCAGGAGTAATGAGAAACTCAAGAGCACCAGGCTCTGGGTGTGTGCAGACCATTGCCTTGGGGGGTTCCTTAAAAAGATTCTAATGGGATCCAACAAGGGCAACTTTGATTATCCCATGTTGTTTGAAAGATGCATCAACCAAACCATGGAGACCATGAATCTAAAAGGCAGCTGACAAATCTAGAAGAGAAGTATTATTTGCTAACATTCAAAAGGAAGATTAATATGTCAGATGACTGACTATATTTCAGAAGCTGTCATTTCTAGGAACATCAGTTGGAGATACTATTATTTATTACTATCCATACAGAGCCCCACAGATATTACCATGCATGTGTAGACATTACAGTCAGCAGCAAAAAAAAGATAGAAATAAGGGAAGTAGAAGAGAGGGAGAGCAGCTTCATATATATATAAACCAGATTTTTCTGAAGAGTTAATCTCAGTGGTTACTTCACCATCTCAGCTTACAAATTAATTTTGCTTGTTAGTTTCTATGTATTAGTCTTGAGAATTTTTTTTATCAGTCATGCTATCCTGAAGCAATTACTAACTTAAATGATAGTGAACTTGTTACAAATAAATTCTAGTGTTGTTCTTGAGGGCCTGAGAAAGCTTTTTTTTTCTCAGAGAAACAATTGCATACATTATTCAGCATGTCATAGCAGATATATTACATTATTTTGTTACCACATTGCTTAATGGTATTTAAATAGAATGTTAGAAACACACCATAAATATCAATCTTAAAAAGACATTAAAAATTTAAAGATACTAAATTACCCCATGTAGGTGAACTAAAGCGATTATAAATTAATAACCACGAAGAAAGTTGAAATTCAGAAGTTCCGAGCAGGTAAATTAAATGTTTGAAAATTTCTATAAAACACTGGGAGAACAGATAAAGTCTCTAAAGTCACAATTTTATCTCATCTTTGCTGATTATTAGTACATGGTATAGTACATATCCAGAAGAGTACAGAGAGAATTACTTTTCTGCAGCTGTAGCTTTTTTTCACTAATCATAGAATCACAGAATGGTTGTCTTGGAAGGAACCTTAAAGATCATCCAGTTCTACCCCTCTGCCATGGGCAGGGACACCTTCCACTAGACCAGGTTGCTGCAGGCCCCATCCAACCTGGCCTTGAACATTTTCAGGGATGGGGCATCCACAGCTTCTTTGGGCAACCTATTCCAGTGCCTCACCACCCTCACAGTAAAGAATTTCTCCCTAATATTTCATCTAAACATTCCTCTTTCAGTTTAAGGCCATTCCCCCTTGTCCTATCATACAGCTCTTCTGTAAGCTGCCACAACTCTGTAAAACTCACTCTTTTCTCAGATTATACTGGATGTCTAAAAACAAGAAAAAGGTTTCCTGGACTACAGAAAAGTAAAACTATTTAGCTTCTGTTTCCTCAGCAATTCTGTGTGCTGGAGTGTCCTGCATTTTCATTTTCTCCCAAGTCTTAAGTATCCCAATTCCTTGTTGATGGAGTAATCGAGCAACCAAAAAAAGGGACTCTCCTGTTGATGTCTATTGAGAGAGTTGCAGCTAGAAAGCAGTAATTGTTACCCCTTTATTACGGGTTTGAGATTTTTTGGCAGGTGGGTGTGAGGAGGACACTCATGGCAGCACCCCCTGCTGCATCCTCCTCCCACCCCACCACAGACAGACCTGGTTTTCAACTGCCTCCTTTTGCAACTGAGGTGAGCAGGAAATAAAGCTTTTAGCAAGATCATGTGCAGAGCTTTGATCGTGATGCAGTTCCCCCCACACACAGGCTAACATGAGAACAGTGGGACCTTTATCACTACATGTTGAAAACCAGTGCATGTTACAATAAATAAATGGCACAAACTGTTGGGTTCTAACAATGACTTTCCACTCACTGTACCTAAAGATTCAAAACACACCACAAACTCCAAGTGTTGCTCACAGGATTGTGCCCAACATTCCTTAGAGATGTCAGAAATTCATATCCATTTCTTTCATGATGATATTTTTCTTCCTTTAACAGCTTTCAATTTGAGATATAATTCTAGCCAGTTTCTGGTGGACTGTCCTTGCTGAGCAAGGCATTCACACCCAAATTTTAAAACATTCTAAGGATTCAGCAGCATGCAGTCCATTGATTTTAGCAGATGATGTGGTGTTTGCTATCAATACTCTGCCAAACCTTATAGATCAATGGAACATTGACATATAACGTGAATGCATACATGGCTTTAGCAACGGAGCTGTTGTTGCTGTAGCAGCCTAAGACACAAGCAAGGCAAGGTTCAAAAGCGAATATAGGACTGTTATTAGCCCAGACAATACCTTAAAGGGAGAAAAAAAGATAAGTTTTCAGGTACATAAGGTATTCTTTAGCTCTCTTCTTCAAGGACACTGGTTCCAAGAAGTACAAGAAGCTGTGTGCAAACCTTATTTGTAAACTAATAGTCAGCTGAGTTAGATACATGGCCTCTCTCAACAAACCCTGCCTTGAACCTGCTGTCAGCTTAAAAAATGGGATCTCTCTCTCTTCTGCAGTGCCATAATATTGAACACAGGGACACATTATTAGTTTGTGTGCTGCCTAATAAATTATGCTAAACTAACTGGATTAATGTCTTCTGGTAATATTCATTGGCCGTGATACCTTGTTATCCTGAAGCCTGTGTGCTGAAAACAGCAACCAAAGAATCACAACGTTGTAGAGCTACTATTCAACTGCTGTAAATATCTAATCAGTGCACAGGGCAGAAAACAACTGGGCAAGTAAAGTCAATCCAATCTGGCTTTATTTGGCTCTGCAATAACAGTAGTTATGATCAATGGTGGTTATGAAGTATAAACAGAATGTAGATTTCTTATGAATGAATAAATCTGTAACCATTAAATTAACTAATACACATTTTTGTTAGTCTTTGCTAGTCAGCACCAAAAAGTAAATCTCACAGTTCCAAAAATCTAAAACCTGTGCATTTCAAGCTTCATCAACATGCTTTGAAATATTTTTAATTGAAAGTAACTGATAGAATGTAATGCAGCATTCATCTTGCTGTGGGTGACACGAGGCATACAGCGGAATGTTTTAACAAATGTTTTATTTAAAGACAGACTTGAAAAGTCAGTGGGAGTAATTGCCAGTTTGTCAGCTGAATCACTTTATCCTTTGGAAGAGCTTTTTGTCATTATATTAGATGATTCCCTATGTCAGTGCAGGCCAATTTTTAGGATAAATGCACCTCAGTGTCATGCATTCCATTATTGAATACTAAAATAGTATTTGGGGGCTTGTTTTTACAAAATTGTTATCCTTCCTATATTGATGGACATGCTACTAAATGACATATGCATTGAAAACCTGTGTTTTTATGGGAAAAAATTGAAGATCTCTTTTTCTAATTCTCCCTTCTTTTCCATACATTAAAAAAAAAACCAAGAAAGCTTACTCATTATCTCCATAGCATGAGAAAAAATCTATGTATCATGTAGCAAAGTCTCAATCCTGCCTGAGATTTTTTACTTATCGTAATGGGACTGTCTGAATGGCAAAGCTGGCAGAACTGGACCCTTTGTGCTCGGAATGCAGTATTTACACAGCAGATACTACGCTCATACATTGCCAAAAAGCAGGCTATATGGACAGCATTTCTAATCTTTGTAAATCAACCCAGGGCTCTCTGGTGTTTTTAAAATGCTTATGTTCCTTGGGAAGTGAAAAACATTCTGCTTACACGTAAGAGACTGGCATATATTAATCCTCCAAGTGTGGCACAACAGCATCCATTTTTGAACGTGAGAATAAAATAATCTCAAGGGTGTCGTTTGAGTTCTTTGGTTTAACCGAGCAGAAATGTAAAAGATTTACCGGATCAATTAAAATTCTATGAACTGTATTCCCTGTCAAACTATTTTAATCTGTTTGTATCTGGATTATTCACTTATCTGTCTACAGGAAGAGAATGTGTGTGAGACTGGCTTGCACAGATATCTGTAGGAGATACTGCATCTTGTATTTTCTGTAGGAGGGAAGCAGTTGGGAGATGAGCAAGAAATATATGAATCATCTTACGACTACAATCTATATCCAACTTCCTCCTCGCAGGAAATAAAGTTACCTGACAATTTAGGCCAGTAGCGTGGGTTTCTGACAACTTTGCATAAAGTTTGTTTGAAGAACCCTCATATTTTTAAATCTCTGTAAGAACATTTTTGCTAAATATATTCAGAGCATTTGATCCGAACAAAATTAAACTGGAGAATTAAAAAAATTACCAAAAAAATTTGTCTTTGCAATGAGAGCAAGAGCTTGCAAATCAGAGTTGTAGTTTGAAACAAAACTTCAGCCAAGCTGCCATCTGAGTCTGATTTAGTTTCCTCACCGTTTCTACAATCAGCACAGGTGATTCACACCCCCCATCCCTCCCCTTACCTTCCTGCTTTGACATTCACGTGGTTTTGATTTGAGAGTCCCTACATGAAAAATTCCTTTCCTCTACTCTTTGGGTGGTACCCACTGAACTGAGGAATGAGCAGCTTTTCCCACCTTCACATTTTCAAAAGATGAGGGAAATGTAACACATTTTGGTGAAGCTTTGCTTGGACTGTCACACCTGTCCTTTGATCTCCCTCCCAAGAGGTCCTGCCTTTATCCCATGTCACGAGTGCAGGAGCAGCTTTCCATGGCTCACATGCCCATGTGTTTGGCTTAGAGGGTCAGGACAATGCTGTTCCCCTTGAGGTTTCAGCTCTGGCAGGTAAGCCCCTAAAACTATGCCACTGCTTCTCCTTTTGTACACTGCCAAGAACTCTGCTAGCTCAGGCAAGATCTTTCCAGGACCAAGTGCATAGCTTTACCAGGAAGGATTTCAATTCCTGCAAGTCACTATTGTTTTCTGTGTTGCATATTTATTTGAACTACATTTTTTATCTTTGCTATCACAGTTTTATGCAGTCTTTGATACATGAAGAACAGATAAATAATATATAAAGAATATCTGCACAAGCAATCCAGTTTTGATAGGAGAATGAACCCATAGTTTGGCTCTGGATGCTAACAATGGAATATCTCTCCCATGCCAATCTCTCCCTTGCAGCTTGTAACAGCTTCTATCTGATGATTTTTAGATGTTGCCTTATTATCAATGAATTAATTTCCCATGACTGCCTGTTTACATTACACACAGAAATACTATTTCTCTTTTATAGGGAAGTTGAATTTTTCAGCCTGAAAAGAGACCAAATCCTGTTTACAAATGTGCTAAAACCTTCTTCCACGGAGTGTTAAGCGCTACTGAAAACAGACCTACTCAGTTAGAAATATATTTGTATTTAAAAGACAACAAAGCCTGAAAGGTTTAAACTTGAGGGTCCAGAATTCTGCTATTCTTAGAAGAAGCGCAAATCTTGATCAAAGACAGGAACTGAGGGAGTCCCTGGTTCTCTATCTTTAGGAAGACAAGCAAGAAGAGAAAAGTAAAAAAAAGCAGAGCAGCACAGACTCTCACCTTCCCTAACATGGAATGCTTTAATGAAGCAAACAAGAAAAAACGTTCAAAATCGTTATTCAGCATGTTTAAGGCCATCCTTACAAGTACTACATTTAATAAAGGTTTTAACAAATAAAACCTTTTTTTTTTTTAAGTCCCCTTGAATCAAGAGCTCTGTAACCAAAGCTTCTGCTCAAAAAGCATTTTTGACAACATTCAAATGCTCACTTCTTCCTTGGGTTAAGAGTAGGCATACTAACAAGATTTTTCAGTCATTCCTCTGAATTTCTGTTTGTCAGCTCAGTTCTGGACTTATGCTGACAACAGCAAAATCATTACCTTTCTACCTAGTGTAGGTTCCAGCTGCAAACATCAAATGAATATTGATTTTCTTTTTACAACTCAGAAAGCTTTAACAGACACAGCAATAGTAATTCCTGGTAGATAAACCTGAATTTGGGAGCAAAAGGTACTGTTGTATTATCATTGTCAGTACTGCTGGAAATGAGAACTGGAAAAGAGCTGAGTAGGCAAGTGATTCACTGTACCCTCCTACCTGTGCATGCATGGGTTGAAATCATTTCGATGGCAACTAAAGTAAAATCTTTTTTGGAAAGTTCCTGCATCTCAAAAACATACCAGAATGATGCTTGACAGGCAGATCTATGTAGCAGAACAAATGAGAACTGGAAGTAGTTGCAGACTAGATGAAGGCAGTTGTATTGATTGACTATCTCCACCCTAAAAAAATTTAAGTCACTCAAAACAGACCCAGAAATGCTGGTTGTACCACTAATTCATAAACAAAAAAAAAAATTTTAATTCCTTGTGGTTGTTAAAGAATGTCATGTCTGAATTCCTTCATAACCTTATCTCTGTTTTGAATCTAAAGAAACTCCCAAAATACTTTGTTTTTCGAGAGAAATTGAAAAAAACCTCCTCAAGGATGCTCTTAATTACTAGTCAGCACTATCTCAGTGTTTTCTACTTAGTGAGGAAAACCAATGAAATTAAAGGTAACACATCTGAGCCTTTTAGCACAGGTCTGTAATTAATTTATCACACAACACTAGACAAAGAACATCTGATGATTCATGAAGGAACTGTGCATTTCTAGGAATAAGACACTTGTCCTCTGCAGTGTTGCTAAGAGCAAAGTTAAGAGTTTTCTCCCAAGGCCAATTCATACAACTTTATATTCAAAACCCTCCCTTCTTCAGGCCTTCTCTACTCATCCTTTCCAACACAACTAATAGCACTTGATGCAAAACTCTTCAACTGAGGTCAACCTGACATCATGGGGGAATCAACCTCTTATCTAAGGAACTGCTCTAAGTTCTGCTACTTAATCAAACAAGCCACAGTTAACTAAGAAGATGTTTAGGTGGCTCGTTTATCTTAAGTGTCGCCTGGTTAATCAGGACTCATTGGATCTCTTTCTAACTCAACTGCTGACTTTGTAGATAATTTTGAACAAGTTTAAAATCAGCAATGACTGGGTCTCCTGACAGGTGCTGCAAGGTTTTGTTAATTTAAACACATAAAACATGCACTTACAATTTAGCAGAATTTTCCTCTATAGCCCCATGTTTAATTCTAATAAACTTAAAATAATAGATTGGAAAGTAATTGACTTAATTTTATTTTCAGTAAAGGACAAATCAATTTTCTATGGAATGAAAAGATGTTATATGAATTATTTGAGTTGAACAACATTAATTTTAGAGGATAAGAGGTTCATCAAGCATAATTTCTTGATTGGCCCGGGTTGACAACCCCGCTGAGCCTGCCAGGACCTTTGTCTGACATCTCTGGGACACTGCACTGAATGTTCTTAAAATCAAATTAAAGAAACCACTACCTAGAAGCGCCCCAAAACTTGTATTTTCTCCCAGCCAAAGACACCATTTAATGGAACTGCAGGGAGATTTATGGAAATGTTTTAGGCAGTGCAGCTCCACTGTGTACCAGGCCTCCACAGGCTTTTTATGCAACTCCTCGGGGATGTGTGTTCCTTTGTACCATCTGCTCTGGGCTCCAGAGAGGAGCTAAACAAGAACTGTTTGGTTCTGAGATTCATCTAGCTCCTTTAGGGAACACACAAGAAGAAAAATCAGAAAGCTTATGCTGAGATTACATGGGGAAAAGCGAAATATAGGTGGGTGGGGGAATAAGGATACATATGCTTGAAGACCTTGTGGCTTTACTGATTTAAAAAGGAATCGTAATTGTTGTTAATGACATGACATCAACATGCTGGAACAAAATATGTGAAATGTCCCCTGATGTCACATAACCAAACTGCCATTTAGTCACACAAGCAGCTTTGTTTTCGGAGCAACTGTGCAACTTCACTTCTCATTCATATCAGTTACATTTAAAGGTACTGAGTCATCCAAATAACGACATGAAATTCATATACATTTTTATCACTCTTATTTTAAAGCTTTAGACCAATGTATGAAGTTGAACTTCAGACAGAATTTTGAAATAAAATAAAGAGTATGTATGCAAAACTCTGCAAATTAGTTCCCTAGTACTTATCTACTGCACTTCACAAATATGCTGAAATACTAGAATGGAAGACATACTTTCATTATTAAAATGTTGGGATAAATAACAGTAAAAATGTACCACAATCTTTATATAAAGTGATATCTCCATGACTGAAACACTGTCCAGAAGTGAAACAAGATGGGACTTGCCCTGTACCACTGCTCCAACCAGCACCTGGCTGGCCCTTCTGCAGGGATGTGTTTTACATTAAAAGATGCTGTTTTCTGACTTTACGCCCACATTTCTGCATCAGTGTAACTCACTATTGGTTTAACAGTCTCACAGATCTGGAGTTTTTATATTAGTTTATCATTCATAAGCACAGTTTGGGGCTCCAGCTCTTCTCCCTCAGCAGCCCAGGCCTATGACTGCAGGGCCAGCAAGAGGCTGAGAATGAATGAGAAATGTCCTTTGTCTATTCCCTACATACTGGAAAAGAACACAGATGTTCCCAAGAAAAATCTCCAGTTTGGGATTTAGCTGTTACTGTCCCAAGAACGACAAAAGTACTCAAATATTTAGTGGTGTCTGACAGTGGCAACACCTGAACACACTGGCATTATTGCAAATTGCTTGGAAAAAAATTAATTATCCTTCTAATAAAAAATTAAATTGCAATTACCAGACATTTTAATTTAAGGAACCAACTGCTCCTATTTGCAGTAAGATTGTGAGAATTTAAATTGTAGTCTTTCGGATGCTCTCACAGATGTCAAAACAACCCTTCACTGCTCAAATTCCCACAAAATCTATGAACACCATCAGCTTCAGGTCCCATCCAGAATCCCCGAAACTACTATCTTGTTTATGTTCCCACCATGAAGAAGGTATTTCCTCTCAAAAGCACCAAAACCCGATTTAGGGAAAATACAAATATACAAAAAGCAAAATATACAAATGAAACCTGGCTCATTATTTCTCAAAGTGTCAGTTCAGTAGCTGTTGGTTATTCTCCATTGGAACTTCAAGCAGTAGATATTGGATAAGAAAAAAAAAAAAATCAGCTTTTATATAGAAAGGCTTCCAAAAGCCTGGAAAACTTGACCAGCAGCCACCCAGAAAATCTGAGTATTGAAAATCCCAAATTATGTGACACTAAAGACAAATAATCTCTCTATATATTCAGACAGGTTTTAGTACCACAGGAGGTGCCAGATGTCATATCCAGGACGCAGGATTTTGGACAAGGAAATTCCTAGTCTGTGAGGAATTTCAAGATGCTAACTTTTGGAGGGTCCAAGATGGAGTGAACGTAAGTAATAAAAAAAGTTCAAAAGTAAAAAGTACAGTACCGAAACGAGTTATATAAATTTTGTTGAAAATGATTCATTTTGAGCTGTTGACATTCTTAATTTCACCATACTATTTCTGAAACTGAACTGTTCACTTTGCATGCATCTAATGAAGAAAATAAAAGGTCAGCATTAGAATGCTATTTTAATAATTTAGATTTTGACAAAATGCCAAATTTCCTCCTGGGCTTTTGTGTTCATTGACGCTGATGATGTACGTCAAATATCTACTGCATATTCTAATGTTCTCAAAATTTATCTTTTTCACCTATAATTTTGGGCATGACAATTGCATGTTTTCGTTGTTTATTTATTCTTTACAACTGGGAACAAAGTGGGTATTTATTCATAGCTGCATTTCTTCCACCTATAAATCCATATGATGTTGGTCATAGTCCGGTCCGAACTTGTCACTATTCCTTTGTCTCATGAATTCTTTAATTTGGATTAATGCTAAGCATTGCTGCCAGCCCAGAGGATGGTAATGACGTAGTTAATGCACACGGAAAACACAATTTAGGCAAAGAAGGAAGTTTTACTGGTCTGTCTGTTTCCAGTTTATCACATTATCAAGCTGTTAAAGGTTGCCCTAAGCAGTAGATACTGTAGTTCTAATTTAATCAGTAGAAACATTATCGCATGACTTCTCTTGCCCTCATCACTTATATGATAAAAATAAGACCAAAAAAAAGTACAAAGAAAGGGAAAAAAAATTCACTATGTAGAGATGGGCCAAGGAGGAGTTGAAAAGAGACTGAAGAGGAAGAAAGTATATTAATGAATATAAATTAGTTTATTAAAGGTCAGTGGCAGTCCCAACAAATGCTAGTAACGTGCCCTGGGGAGAAAGAAGCAAGAGGATTTGTTTGAGGCAAAACTGGTGTGCAAGAGAATCCCAGCTGAGTGAAGTCACCATTCCTAGTGACTCTGAAGTTTTGGTCAAAATTGGTCAGATGTGTCACAAAAGGAAACAGCATTGGTCTGATGACAATGAAGGCTCCAATCCTTAGGTCAAATCACTGTCCTGAAGAGAGGAAACACTGTGAAACCTGTGTTCTGGACTGAGACTCAGAATTTGAAAGAAAGCCTTTAAAATGCTTTATAAGAAGAAGCAATAAACTGGTGTCACACTAGTTGAATCATAGGAAAATCACTAAGATGAGGAAACTGTAATCACTATAATTAGGTGAATGCTTAATTAGTGCACTTCATGAATAACAAGGCATGTTTGCAATAGCAGCCTAAGGCAAAGGATATCTCCTGACAGGAGGGCGGCCACTGCTCACCGATGCATGGATGGCCACGTGATACGAGACAAAACCCACAGAAAGGGCTTGGGTGAGCAACAGTTTCTCTCCCAACATTATTATTTTCCAGTCAGCTGCAGCACAGGAAGACCACCCCGTGATAAGTTATCCAAAACTCAGAACAAAATGGTACCACCTTCCCCATGAGAGCTGAGCTCTGCCCTCACCTACAGCTGTGCAGGACTGCTGAGGTGCAACAACTGGCCATGGCCAGGTGTAAATTCAAGGGCCAAATCATAGCACACAAAGTAGAACAGAAGATGATGTAAACACAGCATGCACATGGCCTTCTGATACAACTCTCCCCCTAACCTTTATTGCACTGATGAGGCACAGTGTGACACGTGTGGTGTCTCCATAGGTGTCAAAAGACTAATTACATCAATATGCTATGTTAACACGGTTTGTGATGGAAGGGCTCCAAGAGATGAGAAGAAGCAATGTACAATTTCAGGAATCAGTTGCTGCGAATTAGACTCATACTTTCATTGTAGGAGCAATTTTATTTCATTTTGAGAAGATTTGGGGGTTAATGATGGAAAAGTAAAGACCTTTTTTGTGTTTGGTGAAAGGCAAAGGATGTACATTCCTGACCAGCAAAGCTGAAACGAGCTGAAGCATTGCTTTCTAGGTCAGCTGAAATGGACAGGCAAACTTAATTCTAGAATCTTGGTTACAGAACCATAGCCCCCAAAACATACCAGTGACTGATTACAACGTAACCCAGTCTTTTATTTTTCAGGAATTGCCAAACTGAGGATGGGATACCATCATGCTCAAAACATTAAATCAGTTTTATCTCTCTCTGGCAGCAGAAGTGCTCATTTGAGATTAAATGATTTTCTAAAGACAGACAAAAACCACCTATGAAAACAAACGCTACAGTCACAGTTAGATTAAGAACTTCATTGTTTTCCTACCCACCAGAAATCTCCTGAACTCGATCTTTTCACAAGCTGTTGATGATAACACAATAGAAGAAAGGAAACACTTGTGATAAACTCACAGAAGCATAACATTCAGAAGTCTCCTGCGATTAAAAATCAGATTCATAACTAAATTTTGACCATTCACAGTTCCTTTCCCTTACACATCATGGCCTTGGAAAAACTTTCTTGACCACCTTAAAGGAATTAGTCACTGTACATGTAAACATTGAAGCAGTAGAGAGTACGGAAAAACGAGCAGTGAAGGGACATACAAAGTTCACCTGCACTGTACTGAAGCAATGCCTCGAACACTGATTCAGCCTCATCCAGTGAAGGATTCCACAATTCCTGCCAGTCATTGCTACTCATTGCCTAGCAATGGAATAAAACCACACACACTTAGGAAAGGTTATGTTTAATATTTCGGTATATGCCCAACCAGTCAGAAATCATTAACTCATTTGCTCATCAATACTTGTCTGCTCTGAGCTCTATTTTAAACTTGTCTGCATTAGGACTTATTTTTAGTTCTTAGTTTTATTTCTGTGGAGAGTGTAAGAAGCAGAACATTTTATCTCCTTTCATAAAGGAGATATAAATCATCCCATTCTAAAAAGGTGGAGCACTTTTAGCTCTAGTTCTTTTGCAATCAATTTGATCTAGCCTAAAAAAGAGGCCTCATCCAGCTCCTAAGCTGGCTCTCCTTATCTAACTCAGAGCATCATAAATGTTCAGCAATTTGCTTGCAGTAAAAGAAATGAGGTTATTTTTCTACTCTAATTATTGCTCCTCTGTAGAAAATGGAAGGATTAATACAAAAAGGCAGGAGCTGCACTGTTTCAAGTAAAACCTGCTTGCAAAGAGATCAGCTGTACTCACTCCCAATCCCTGGAACTGGATGGGCTTTAAGGCCCCTTCCAACCCAAACCATCCTATGATTCTTTAATTCTCTGATATAGTTTGCTGCACCAGATCCCTCAGGGACTGCTTTGCTCAAGGCCTTACCCCCACGTGCTCCTGCCTAATGTCTAAGGAATATCAGGAATTTACTTGGGACCTCCAAGACAGAGCTCCTTGCTGAGCTTGGAGCTGGAGAGTTTGAGACTGACCAATAAATATCAATCATGGTAGTTTCACAGGAGAATTTCATTCTCCATTGAGTGTGACTGGAATAATTAATCTGGCCTTCAGTACTTTCAAAATGAGGTTAGTCAAGGCTCTGACTTATTGCCATCACCAGCAGAAAATCATCTCGTGGCAGCTACTGCCTACATATAGATAAATTCTGAAATTTATATTTGTTTTTATTTTGACGCTGATTGCACTTAACCATGCTAATTACCAGAATTACAATTTTTTTCTACATAAAAGACGACAAAGACTATCAAGATTTGTGGGAAGAAAATACTTCAGAAAGAGCAATAACTGTTTGATAGAATGCACAATTTTTTAAGAAAATAACTGAAGTAGAGGGCTCCCTTTATATAATTATAAAATTATTGTTGGTATGACTGATTTAATTTGAATAGCATTCCCTGGGGAAATATACTGTGCTATCAACTTGAAATGATTATGATTACTTGGCCTTCAGCAGTAGTGGGATAAAGTCAGCAGCAGAGCTGGATGGCAGTGTGCCCACAGCTACACCTAATGAAATGAAGCACATCTGTGGCTCTGACAGGAGGAAATACCAGGGAACGAGCTCATCTCAGAGCAACTCATTCCACGCCTGATGCCAGCAGTCTCCAAGCACCCACAGGCAATACCCCAAGGTCCTTACTCAGCTTTTACTCAGAATCGAGGGAATTTTGATCACAGTCTGAAAACCAAGAGGGGCAGATGTTATGTTAAAAAAATATTAATATAAAGGGTGGCCGACTCCTCACCTTCTTCAATTTGGCAGGAGACGCTGAGAGGGTTTTCTGTGAGCCTGGACAGCAAGAGCATGAGGTGACAGTCAGTAAATCATTTCTCCTAACAGAGATGGTCAGATATGAAAACTGATATTTTTATGATAAGTTAAATGGAGTGGAACTTCATCAGGCTGGCAATAACTGCTTTATTTCGAGCTGCTCTCTTCTGAAGACCAGCAGGCTAATTTCATATCCCGCAACATTTGTGGGAGAAGCCTTAGCAGTGTCTTGTTCTGACATAAAAGAGGGGAACAGCCTCAGAGAGCTGGTTCTTGGAGGACTTTTGCTCCAGTGAACAAGACCTCTGTGGCAACTTGGAGTATGGTTTTTAAATTGCATTGACAGGTTGCACAATGTTTCTCTGTTGCTCTTGACTAACAATCTAGCAGGCAGATGAAAAGGCAAACCTCTGCCTTTGTCAGCTTTGCTGGCACTGAGCTGTGGGAGATCAAAGCAGGAGCTCAGAAGGAAAGGGAGTGAGGATGTAGCCAAATGGTGGTTTGAGACAAAGGAGCAGCCGCTTGAGGTCATAGATGGAAGGAAAAAGCCTGATAGAAAAAGGAAAAAGGAATCCCTAAACATATGTTGTGCAGGAATACACAATTTGCCATCCCTCTCCATGGAGACCAAGCCAGACTCTGCTTTCACAATTCATTTGGCCTCCGAGAGGGAAGAGCTGCCTGTCCAGGGGCTCTGAACCATCACTGCCCTTGATTTTGTTAGTGGCAGCAAACTGGAGAGCAGCATGGCTTCCCTGTTGACTGCTGTCTGTAAAATGCCAGTTCCTCAGAGGAAAAGGTAACAATGCTAGAAAAAGTAAATGGCTTGCTTTCCATGTAAAAGCAGAATAGTGCTCTGACCACAGCAAGCAGATTTTCCTCCTTCCATGCAAGGCAGAAGAGGTCTGTGCAAAAATAATCCCCTCTGTCATAGGATAAAAGCTATACATAGTCTAAGAATGACTTAAGCTTTCCTGGGGACTTTATCCTGGAACATAAAATGGTGTATTCAACTTGTGCTGGACCTGTGCAGCCGACAGTTTCCCTGGGGCTCCCAGGAAGCACCCAGGCCCAATGCATTAGCTGCCTATTGTTCAGCTTTTTCATTTTCTGCAATCTGGTTCCCAGTTATCCTCTCCTGGAATGAGGTGCTGCTAAGGGACACAATGCAAAGCACAAAACATAATTGGGATGGGTAGAGCAATCCGATTAAAATGAAAAATCTGCCTGGAGCGGGAGCAGAAGCCAAGAAATGAAGGAAATTATAAAAAAGGTGAAAACCTAAATAATTCTCATAAAATCATTTTGATTTTTCTGTAATCCCCTGATCCCAATAGTACCAAAACGAGAAAAGCAGCTTTTGCAATATTCTTCTGGTTTGAAAGGAGGCAAACCCAAAGTAATATTAATAATAAACATTTTACTAACTTGACAGAGGCCCATACATGTTTCTGAGAATACACAAAAACACCAGATAAAATACACCATCTGTCCTCAAGTTCTGCAAAAGCTGGTGCCAGAAGTTCAGGCAAAGGTGGGTGTACAGTACTCATTGGCAAGGAAACTCTTGAGGGAAGACTGAAAAAAGAATGTTTTATTGGAGGTAATGAGAAGTATGAAATAGCAAGTATTTCTTTTCCAGGAGAAAGGAATAATGAAAAAAAAAAGCTCTGAAGGCGGAAGTTGGCAAAGAATTAAGTAGGAAGGATCAGAATTTCTACAGGAAAGTTCTTATCTATAGCTAATATAAACAGGCATATTATTAAGTCTGTTAACGTTAAAAAACTACAGTACTAAAGAAATTCACCCCAGTGTGACATTTGAGGCCTCTGGGCCTCAGGCTGCTCATTGTGCACGTGCAGACCAAGCACAGACCCAAGTTCTCTGTGTGTCCCGTGCTCCCCGTGTCCCTCTGCAGCACCAAGGACACAAACATCGTTCCCAGAAGGGCACCAAGGGCATTTCACAGCACAGGCACGAGGCCATGGCATGGCTTAGCCTAATTCAGAAATGATAGGAACGTCTCAAAGTGTGTGTGGGTGGAAACCCAACAACACCCTTTACTCTTCAGGGACATTTTGACGGTGTATTTTCTTGACCTGTCAAATTGGGGTGTTTTGACTGTGGCTGCTTGCACAAATTCCACAGGTTAAAGAGCTGTGAAACCAGCTGTGCCAAAACCCCCTTCTGAATCGGGCACATCAACTGTACAGATAATGCTGCTGCCCAGGACAACACCTTGCTGCATTCAGGTGAACTTGCCTCACCCAGCATTCCTCTTTGCCATATGAATCAAAAATTTCAAAGGATCTTTTGAGTTTGTATTTTCTTTGCTACAGAGATATTCTGGAAGATTTTTTGTTGAAACACTAGCTGCTCTTCTTCAGAGGTAAATAGAACCCTTAATGTAATATTAGACTGATTTAGGTATCTTTAGACTGATTTATTTTGATGTAGCACCATTTCTTCTAGACTTCCTCTTCAAAAATTCCTCTCACAGCAATTTATTTTATTTTAAATGAAGTAATAACTTTGCTATGGAGGAAATAAAAGTAGCTACTTTTCTTATTATAAACTGTTTTCAACTCAAAATTTAGGGACATATTTGTAAAGGCTTATACACTTAGGAGGTGAAAGCTTGGCTAAAATATAAAATCCTTTTAAGCAGCTTGGCTTTCATAGCATGCTACAAATTCATGAAGAAAGGAATACAGGAGGATTGTAAAATTTCATGCCTGACACTTGCATGTTATCTTTGGGAATCCAGCCTGAATAAAGCAGGCATAAAAGGAAAATATAAGCTTGCATAGCTCCAATGTAATGTTATAAATCAGAAATTCTGGACTGAAGCAAACCAAGATCAATAAGACAGGTCTCTCAGCATTTGGCATGTGTCCACACAAACACAAGTTAATTATTTCAGATGTTGTATTTATTCTGAAGAACACAATTTGGGATTAAAAATAAATTCAGTAGTACATATATGCTGATCAGTAACATTCATATGCATGGCTAGATACAGACATAGCAACTTGAAAGGATAATTAAGATTTAGCATCTCTATTTATAGAACAAAACTGAAGCAGATTCATTGTCTTTAAATGTGAAGGCTGGAGTGAGCACAGGGTGATATTAGTTGCTAGTGAAAGAAGATATAACTCATTAAAAGATCTGTTCTTTTCAGTATAAAATAATATGTGAGATACAAGAAAAACGAAATGATAAAGCGAAAAGACAGAAGCTACACTGTAGGAAGTGAAGAACAAAAAATATGTTCTAAGCCACTGGGACATGTATTTTTGCTAAAGAAGTAAAAGAAAAGGACTGAAGAGATAAAAAAAAATCTATAGAGACTCAAGACAAAAAAACAGGAGTTCTGGTAATACAAGTGTTTTCTCTTTAAATGAATACTTGCAATACAACTATGAGCCACTTTTTCATTGCAAAACAATCCAACAATCACCATTATTTCAGAGCTGTTAAGGCAGCCTGTAATGTTCAGGGAAGTCCACTTTTTACTACTGATAACTAAGGGTATTTAAATGAACACATAGTTACTCTGAGAGACTTAACAGCTATTCCAAAGGAAAGGTGCAAAGAAATTTAATTCTCAATTTTCTCAATTCCTTATTGTAATATTAATAATCAGATAAAGTAAAGTTAAATGATTCAATGAGTCAATTTACATTTCAAAACATTAAAGTCGTAAAGCAGAGCATTTTGGATCTGATATTGGGATTAGCTCTTTGAAATACCCCTGGAGAAAACTTGTAGGCAGTTTTGTTTTTGTCAGAACGATACATTCACATCCAGTTTTCTATAGAACAGTCACAAAAAGAAGTGGCAAAAATATTTCAAGACATTTCAGAATGGAAAGATTAAACTGCTTTCTACTTTTAATTGATTTACAAAGAGCTGTATAATGCCAGTGGAAACTCTCTCTTACCGCTTCCTCACAGCATTTCAACTGTGCTTCACTACTTTGAATTCTCTTTTCAAGAAGAGGGCTGCTGCCAGGCTTACAGAAAGTGTTAAACACTCTCTACTCTCTGACAATTCAGTCTCTCTTCAGAAAAGTTTCCTTCTCTTCTTCAAATATGAGTGGTTTTTGCATAGCACAGAAGTTCCATTTGGATTTGTTGCCTCTTGGTCACAAACTTGATACGAATATCAGTGATCAGCAAGAATTAAAGTGCTGGTTTTATGTGCCAAGGTTAATAAGGATGCTTTTCATATGAACTTGCAGTTGGGGAGGGAAAGGTGGGCAGACCAAGCTATCACTGATTTTTAATACTTGATAAAAGAGACAGGTAGCCTTCAGGTTAGATGTAATTCAGGGAAAACACATTCAAGGTGGCTATAAAGTGATGCATCAACAGCAATTTTGTCGTTTAGATGCAAAATGCAAAAAAGAATTGAAGCACACTGTTAATATTCCTTGCTTTAGTGAGCTGACCTTCTGCATATTGGTGATACAGTTCATACATGGAAAAAAGATGCATGGAAATTGAATCAGTCAACGCTGCTGGAATGAGGAAGGTTTTGCTGACTCCAAACTACAGACACTGACAAGAAACTGCAATGGGAAATTTGTTCCAGCCTTTCATCTAACCATGAAGCAACTGCATTTAAGAACATTATGATAAGGTGAAAGCAAAATAAGAGACATTGTATAAAAGGTAAATAAAACTGAAAACCAGAGATACGAGGGATAAAAATATGCAAAATGTGAATCTCGAGATTTTTTTGAAGTCTTCTTTTGGACATATCATATTGATAGGATGGCTTGATTTTTTTGCATTTCTTTGATGGCTTTCCAGGCAAACTACCATTTTACAGCATCTGAAGTTGTATCATCATCACACACCACAATAAATGCTGTTCCTGCATGTACAATGAGACTGCATTGCAGAATGAATGAAAACAGACCTTCTGTTTCTCTTCTTACAAAAATTAAACCTCAGGAAAGCTAAAAATTATTTTATATCATTGCCTTTTTTTTCCTGTTTTTAAGGGACCTGGAGAACTCAGCAATGGCCATTTAAATGACTTTTATGCCTTTTGTATCATAATGGTCATCAACAGCAATGTACTTGATCTAAAAATCTGAATGCTGAAAGTGGTTTTTCCCTGATTTTCTCTTTTTAGTACTTTCCTTTATCAAGAAAGGATACAAGTTTAAATACAGCCAGATTGTTCTCTGCCCTTTCATTGGAATAGACCCCTGGTTCAGAAATTTATTTTTTTGGGGGATCAATGTGCCTCTGTGGAAAATTTCCATTGGTGTTTTAGGCTCTGCATACGTAGCCGATAGCGTGATGCAGATTTTCCAGTGTCTGAGACACCCTATTTGTGAAAAAAGGACAAGTTCTAATTTTCAGAGAGCTCAGCTTTCCAAAGTTCTGTGACACACCATGCAAACATGATTTTAAGATTTCCACAATTAGCAAACTGGCAGTCAGCTCCTTTTGCAAACACAGAGCTCAAGCAAAGTGTTTCACTTCATGGCTAGAAGTGAAATCTCCCGAGTTGAAGCAATTTGAGACACTGAACTACTTGAAAGAAGGCTTGCAAGCCCTGTTTAGCACCTAAAATAACAATAGTAATCACTATTATCAAAGGTAGCTCTATGGGATGCTTTCCAACTTCAGGAGACTCAAGAAACCCCATTCCTTACAGTTCTATGTTTTTCTCTCCCCAGCTACTGGTGACTGTGTAAATTATCATGCAACAGCACACACTGCAACTGTATGGTTGATGCAAGAAGAGGGAGAATGATTAAATTTTCATGTTGTGGCATCTTTGTTTATATTTAATGTATAACCTGGCTTTTTATGGGCTGGAGGTTACAAAGCAATAGTCTGAAGGGGAAGCAGGTGTTTCACCTGGCTCTCACTAGAACAGGTTTTACTGGTAGAGACATCAGAAACCAGATGTATGAAGTGGTATGTTGATAAGGAAGCTGGTGAGCAGACTTGGGAGGAAAAGAACAACCATCAAACATACAGATGGACAACAGAAAACATTAGGAACTGCTGCAAGTAAGAGACATGGAATAAGCCCAGATGACCAGGCACTGAACGGGAGGATATAACTGGGGCACTACTGAGTGATGGCCCTGTCAGAATGTATTTGGCACAGAACTGGGCTACCCATTTCTGAGTAGATAGAGGGTGTCTTCGCTGTATTATTGAATCATATTACAATAACAGTTTAATAAAATTATGATCACAAATGATGCCTACATGTACAAATGGAGGTAGAGATTAAAAGTTAAATTGAGTTTATTGCGAGAGTACGAAAACCTGAGAATAGAAAGGTCTGCAAACTGACAGCAGAACAATTCACAGGGGTTGTCATACCAAGAAAGGACACCACAGAAATGCATGTGATATAGCTGTGGGCAACCTGAACAGGAAATTCAGGATTTTAGTGAAGCAGAAAGGTTAGAGAAACTGAGAAATCAGTGCTTCTACTGGCATAGCAGGGATTTACACATTTAACTTTTATTAATGCTAATGGGATTTATGTCCATCACTACTCCTTACAGCAAGAGAAGAAGTAACAGCTGGTCTATCTTGTTTAGAAAAGGAGGGGATTAGCTGTATGTTCCTGCCTCCCAGTACAAGACTTACAAGCCTCACAGCTTGGGAAATTTTTTACTGTGCAGCAGCTATAAAAGTATGAAGATTACTGCTTCAGAAAGAGTCCATGGGAAATTTCAAATGGCAAATGTCAACTTCAGAGGCCTGGGGTATCCATGGGAAGAATACACATTTCCAGAGACAACATTTCTCAGAAGAGTGAGGCAGTAACCAGTACCCCAGGGCATGACTGAGAGCTGCAGACCCCACACTGGGAACAGTTCCCTGCACTCACCCACTCACCCAGCCAGGCAAGCAGTGTCCTTGTAGGGCACCAGCAAGAACTCAACTGGTCAGACACAGCTGTGGGAGTTGTATTTCAGATGTTCAAACCTCTTTGGGCTGCTACAGTAGCACAGAGGGGATTTAAAATTGCTTTGAATCCCTTCATGTGTAGGAAGTGGACCAGCTCAGAGAAAAGGGTATTTGAGTGATGCAGGAACACATTTCCATTGCAGCTCATAGTGGTTGAACCCCAGCTGGCTACTTAAAACCACACAACCACTCACTCACCAGTTACTAAGAAGAAAAGTTACTCTATCCCAGACAAAACCAGGACACAGTCCTAGACCTCCATGCCATGGCCTTGAGGAACTCCGCACTGAAATTGCCTTAGAAGCACCTTTGCTTCCAAGGAAAGAGAGAATGTTCTGACCAATGCACCAGCACAGGATTTATCCTGTATAAAATGTACCCACTGAGGTTATTTACATTAAGCCAGATGCACCATTAAATACAGAATATTGCTGCTCCTGACGCTTCCAACTTAGTGAAAGTGTTTTCTTGTCCCCTGACAAAATGTTGCCTCTTTCATGCAAAACACAATTTAAAACTGTATTTGACATTTTCCAGGAAACATTCTTTGCACTTTAGAAAGGTTCAAGTTAGGACATCATTCCACCCTCTGGTAGAAAGAGAAACACTTGCTCCGTTTTCACGCTGGTATGGATACCATGACTGCCACAATTTGCACTTTGGCCTAACTCTTTGGCCCAGCATCTAACTCAGCTAGAAAATGAGATCAGACATAGGCACCTGTTTCCAGTCCTCACACAGGAGAACAAGTGTTTTTCTGGCCAGAAGTGTTTTACCTATTGCTTACTGTTTGCATCCACTAGCACCACATGTTTCACCCACCTTTTCAGAAAGCATTGTTTACATTTTTGTGGTGACTGCTCTGCACAAATATAATTAAACTAAATTTAATTAAGCAGGCTCCTCTCATAAGTGTTCTTTCAGTGCTTTTACACCTTAGTACACACTAGGTGAATTCATATTAAGAGCGAGAGAAGAGCTATGAATTCACAGCTCTGTCTGTTTGCAATGCAGCAGCTTCTCTGCCAGGACCAAGCTGCAATGATATCGTGGCTCCATCCCACAGCAATGACCTCAGTGGCTTTACCTGAATCAACTGGGTAGAAGGTGGAACATATGCAAGGGTGGCCCAATGTTGGAATGAAAATCCTTCACTAGGCATCATCAGAATACTATTACTTCAGCTAGCAAAGATTCCCAGACTGGTCAGAAAAGATGGGACCAAGAGGATTGGGTGGAGGGAACTTTGCCTTTCCTGCCAGCCTTGANAAATGAAGTGCCTTGTCTGGAACTGCTCCCACAGTGGGGAAAAACCTCCATTACTGTGAAAACTAGATCAAGGCATATCTTTGAATACTCTCCATGCAAAGAAGAAGATCCAGATACAGAAACCCATTCCTATTTGCACCAAATCCTCTCTTCTCTTTACATATCGAGGAACACAAACAGTAGAATGAAGAGGATCATTCAAGAGTTGCAAATGCAGAAATTCATATAGTCCTGAAATAACATTTTTACACTTGTTCCTAATATATCTGCAAAAACAGTATGTGCATTTATTAATGATAGCAACAGAAGAACAAAAGAGAAAAGATGCTGTTTCCAGCTCCAAATTCTTTTATTCCCCTCCAGCTCTCTTTGATATTCACACAGAGCTCCTGCTACATTTAAATCTCCATGCACAAACTGCTAGCCACCCCTTCATGTTTTCTGAGCATAGTTAAGGAATATTAACAACTGCTCTTTGTTTGCACTAGTGTGAGATATATGAAGGCACTGGCACTCATTTATTAAAAGGCATTAAGAAATGCACACAAACTCTGCAAATGTTTGAAATGCAAACTTCAATTAAGAACTAGATTTCATATTTTAAGCAGCTTGATCTAAAAGTCAAAATTCAAGACCACTGAGCAGTGAGATGTTGAGGGTCTGAATCCCAGTTCTGTAGAATGAACCACCTTGCAGTAACAAAGTAGATGCAGGCAAGAAAAAAAATCTATTATGTGATTTTCTCTTATTTTAATGTACACAGGTCATCCATCTTTAGCTAAACAACTTCACTGAAATCAATGGGGTTCCTCTGGCTCTGGTCTATTAACATCAGGAATAGCTGGTATGCCTTATTTGACCAGAGGTAGGACTGGAATGCTGCCCACCCACCTATATTCTAGAAGTGGGAGTAAGTTTTCTATGCTTTTCTGAATCTGTGGAAATTAAAAATAGTTTGTAGTATTCTGCAGGACTCTTCAAGATGCAAACAACTGCAAGGAATACCAGTTGCTGATTTATCTGCAGCTCTTAACACTCCATTGTTAGAATAATGAGTGAGAAGTATAATATAATAAAGAATTTTTAATTTCAGTTGTAAGTACTAATAGTTATAAGACCTCTCAAAAACTGACATAACTTTCAAAGCAAATATGCATGGGCAGACTCAGCTTGTATAACTCAGTGTAGGTCCTCCACTAACTATGGGAGAAGCCCTTGAAGGAATCAACAGGACTTCTAAGAATGAACAACCCATGACTAAACGAAATTGTGCATTATGATTTTGCAGACCTGCAAGCCTGGATCCATTAAATAAAGGAGAGGGTATATCTGGAGTAAAGCACAGCTGATCAGATGGATGAAGTAGATGATATTTGTCTCTTCTAGGAAGTAAATGTTAATTTCTGTGTCCACCTTGGCTCAGGTATTTTCTCACTGGAGCTGGGGTCCGTGCCTCAAGATACAGTCAGCTATATTTCCAGATCTGAGAAATCAACAGAATGTATTTTGGAATGTGCAGAAAGGAATTTTTCTGCACACACCACCCTCTTACAGATTAGTAAATCAACATTTTATTATAGCAAGTTTATTTTTTAAAAACTACATCTATTCCACAAAATTTCAAAACTTAAATTATATAATTCAGTGAAATTATTTCAAGCTTTTAAATAGCAACCTAATTAGTTTAGCTTAGATTTGGAAATCAGAACTTCAATTAATATTCACATTTTCAGATCTTAATTTCTGCTAAACTGCATTACTTCACTTAATAGCTTTTCCTTCCTGCAGTATACAGCTTAACATCCCTAAACATTTCTGTATCAATTACTAAATCTAAATTAAATGTTTATTGGAGTTATTTACTTCCCAGCACTTTCAAACATGGCCATGGTCCATGACTCACAAGCTAAGTTTTGAAGGTTTCTTATGGTACAATGACTATTAATTATATGTAAAAGGTTTGAAAATGAATGAACAGTTTAAAAAGAGTTTGGATACAACTTAATTTTACCTATCAGCAGCAGAACAACTCTGATGAGGAAACGTGGACTGAAGACAAATTGCACTGATGTTGCTGTCGATTGAAAATCGAGAACATGTGGTAGGAAAATTATTCCAATGAATTTCTTTTACAAGCCGAGCTCAGATGTAAGAAAATTAAAGGCAAAGAGTAACCAAAACTGATGAATTTCACACAGTACAACACTGTGGTCAGTTTAATTCAAGACATGCGTACATACTTGATCCTTTGAAATTATTTCTCCCTTACTGGGTTCACATTGGGGTTTAAATCACTTCCAGTAACTAAGAAGTCTCCCTCCCCTGCATAAAGATGAAGGGTTATGAGGAGCTTCAGTGCAGTGCAAGGCAAGGCAAAGGTGGCTGAGTTTTTAGTTCCACTATTACACATAATGTTTTACAGAGGTGCACAAGGATCACAATAACATATGGTAAAGAACAAATACTTTTTGCCTCAGGTGGGTAAGTTGCATATAAATCACCAGGATGTTCAATTCATATTCATTTTTACCGCATTTGATATCAACTTTTACCAGCAGAACCATTTTTACCACTGATTTGGACCTCATCCTGCTAAGTACTAATGTTTGCTGTATTGGGGTATAGAAACCTCACATTCCTCACCAGACTTCAGCAAAGGACTCATAGTTTGAAGACAAGAGTATTTATTATTTACTTTTTAACATCTTTCCCTGTGCATCATGCCCTACTGAATGTGCCAATGGCTGGGATGATTGACATAAGCCACCAATACCAGAGACCAATACCAATGGGGCAGAATATAGTGCACATACCATTGCAGAACTGTAATTTTGAAGGCTAACCTTCAATTTCAGAAAAACATTTTCCAATAACAAAGCCATTACTGCAGGTTATATTTTTTACAAGCTGAAATTTCTACATTAAATTAAAGAATTGCCCATGACTGACAGCTATATTCAGAGTCATACTGGCAGCACATAGGACATATTTCCTGTTTCTCCGTGCTCTAAATTTCCAAACTACCTTAACACTTTAATACCATGCCATGTAAATTTTCAAGGTTTTAAGCATTGCAATATTTGTTTGTAAGATGAAGAAGGGGGCAAATGTACTGACATGTTTTTCAACCCGTGCCATTTCAGTCCAGAGCTAATTCATATAATTGCTTTCAGGTTTAGTGGAGCTTAACTGGGGTAGCACAGACAAGATCACTTAGCAAGTGCTACATTTACACTGATGGTGGTAACTATGGGATTTCTGGTCAGTGTGTGCTCTGGCAATGTAACACAGTGTTTCTGTGTGGTGCTGGCCACCATGGCAAGGGGCTCTCTTGTGCAAGTGGACTCAGGAGGGACCAGCAACTCAGCCCAGATGCACTGACGGGGCACCAGAGCAAGAAGCAACCAGTGTGAAATGGGCAACCTGCAGTCCCACTGGGTATCTAGACCTAAAAGTTTTCTTGCCACTGTCCCCATTAAAAGTCCTTTATATTGGCCCCAGAAATATTCAGCCTGAGCCCAGAGAGAACCTGCTGAATATCAGGACCTGAGCTGAGTTCTCAACCCAGCCCTCAGGGCAGTCCTTGCACACAAACATTTCCTGGCTCCTCCTGCACCTCTCCAAGGCAGCCCAATGATGAAGGGACTCAGCTCAGTCATTTGATTTGCTCCTTCAGGTGACCACCTAACATTTATTTTGTTTCAATAGGTTGAATCAATCAATCAAACCTTGGCAGAGCAACAAAAAGCAGCACAAAAAGTGTTAATTAAACTTTGTTATTTTCACTACAGAATTCGGCTTGAAGGAACCCAGTCTTTTAAAGCAACCGAAAAGTTCAAAAAGCAATAAATTCAAAAAGCCTCTCTTGCTGCATTGTTAAAGACTGATATGAATTGCATACCTAAAATAATCAAGGAAGGGGACTTTGATCTCCAAAACCTGAAATTAGCCCAGATCACCGCTTTTGTACTTGCAAGCTCAGTGAGGAAATAACCTGAGAGGAAGAGAAAGCTTTGGAAAGGCTCTGCTGGCTGTGCTGACAGCAGTGGCTTGTCAGCTGGGGGCCCCATGTTACAAATCTCAGTATAGCAAAGCAAAGCACGGGGCCTGAAAACAAGGGAGCAGGACAAATTCTTTTTGACAAGTTTATAAAGTTTTTAGGTGAAGGCCTTACCAGAATTTTCTGGAAATCTCCTCCAGGTTTACAATGTTGTTGAATAAAACTGTATTCTCTACGGAGATTTACTGTACTGGGTTAATTGCATAGCTTAAGTTGAAATGACTGTAGGAGGATGTCAGAGAGAGACAAAAGTGAAAGGAAAATGAGATAGATTCCTTTAAGTTCTGGAGAAAGCCTGGATAAAAGCTGTAGGAGAGATCCAACAGGGAAGACTTCCTCAAAGAGCCATGCAGACATTTTCTGCAGTTCAGCACAGAGGCCGCTGCCTGAAGAATGCAGAACTGGCAGGTGTATGGTAAAGACAACAGGAAAAGTTATTCTTCAAAAGGAATGAAGTTCTGAGCAGTGAAAGGTGCTGAGCTACATTTACAGGTGACTGTTTAGGTTTCTTAGTGTTTCAGATCAGGCTCTGTGTACCTGGTCTCAAACAAAAACCGTGTGCTTTCCTGTAGAAGGAAAGTAATTCTAACTGTCTAAAAACAAAGCTCTTGAAGCTATTGTAGTGCTAAGAAACATGTAAATATAGGCAATTAGAAAGACACTGCTATGGAAAAAATCAGAGACCATTAGAGAATTATCTACAGTTACTCCCATGACTCTGCTGATTGTAAAAGAAAATTAAACAATGTTGTATTTCAAGATTCACCCTGAAGTGATACAACTTTGATAAAAAGACTTCTATGGACACCAACAGTAATCTAGTTTCTCTTTCAATTGAAAACAATTAAGGACTTGATTGAAAATGGTATATTTTCTAAGTGTCCACCAATGCCTAAAACTTATCTAGATTTTTAAATTTTTTTTCTGCTATGACACACTTAAAATGAGCATAAGCCACTGTGGCTTATGAGACATACTACAGAGGTTTAAAAAAATATAACGAAACCACAAAAATTATGTGGTGTAAGCTCTGACACTATGAAAGAATTTGCAGAAAAACTGGTACCTTTAATCTTGGGAGACACTGCTCTGTTTTCAAATCAATAATAATGAGGATGAATATTTACTTGCATTTGATAGCCTAATGCATTATAAAGCAAAGTTAGAGAAGATGAGTCATCACTTGATCTTCAGTGGGGTGTTGGAAAATATTTCAATCTCCCTTCTTCAAGTATGAGTTCCAAAATTTACATGAGAAAAGATTCAACCAATCTCAAACACAAAGGAACATGCCCCAGGGTATCCAGAAGATTTTTATGCATCTACCCTGCACGGAGATTACAATCTATTAGAAGTTACTCTTGTACTTTAAGCATATTTACAGAGTTGAAATTTATAAGAATGGTAAAAAGAAGATGACAGAAAATGCTTAAACCCTGGATGGTTGAGGCATGCTTGTGCATGTTTCCAGTGTGCTAATCAGAGAGTTGAAACATTTACAGTAGTTTCTTAAAACCAGAAAAATCTCATCTTACACAAAAGACATTTCTGCCATAAGACATTTGTCAAGGGCTTACCTAAAATAAAGATGTGAATACCAACTGTTTGACCAAAAATGTATTTTTAATCTAAAAGTACATTACAATAAAACAGGAAAAAAAAATCATTCATATGAGGAAACAAAGTTACTGTAACTGTACTCAGCTACTTTCTGTGGAGAAAAAACCCACAATGTTGGCCTTTCAAATCACTGAGGGTTAAACCCCAGTCACTACAGACGAAGCCACAGGTAAGAAAACCAGTTAGCAGAGACACAGTTGTCTGTGTAAAAGCGACAGACTGGCCTCTAAGTTGAGATGAACAAGCTGGACCTGCTCTGCCAGTGAGGCTGGAGAGCCCTCTCAGGGACCCAAACCCAGGAGAACAGAGAGCAGCAAAGTGGAGGGACCCCCAGCCCTGCTCTGCAGTCTGGTCACTGAGGGCACCTGTGGAGCATATTTGCTAAGGAAAGCAGCAGAAATTTAATACTGATTGCACTGTTGCAAGAAACAGATAATATTCTTCTGTACAAGTCCTGGATGTTTGTGTTCTGGAGAAGATGATTAGTGAAGATAATCAGCACTGAGCTACAGCTCCTGTCGAACTGAGCCAAACCCCCCCAGAGAGATGTCTCTGTTTCAGACTGGCAATAGGATGCAGTAAGGAAGTTGTTATCTAAAATTAGAGATATTCAAAATCTGATAAGCTCTGCAAAGGTCCTGTTTGCTTCATTTACACTCCTAATGTGTTTGATCCATACTCTCGATCTGTGAGCAGATATTGGCACTAGGTAGAAATAGTTCTCACTGGAGTAAAGCACAGAACATTTGCCTCCTCTTGCCATCCTGAAGTATACATGAGATGCAGAGATTTGGTACACCTATCAAAACTTAGAGAAACGTGTGACAACCCATTCCTGCATTGATAAAGTACATTAGGTCATTAGGTGCCTAAAATCAGATGGAGAACAACAGGAATGAGAGGAAAGAACAAGCTGCTGAAATGCTAAGCTTAGCTGACTCAGACAGGTTCCCTGGTAACAAAAGCAGTTAGTTACATTTATAAATATGCTGCAGCCCCCACAATATGGATTATTTCCCATTGTTTTTAAAAAATGACTTCTTTAAAAATAAAGATTAAAAAAAAAAAAGGAACTTTTCCAAGATATACAAAGAATTATTTTCTGCCCCTTTGCTCACACTGAATTATCCCAGGACTATTGACTCTGAGAAATGAATTGCTCACTGTGACTATAAAGGGAGTAAAATCTCCCCACTACCATTAAAATGAAGATATCCAGCTTCTACTCTCACCTTTAGGTTCCTTTTAAACGAAGCATTTCTAATAAAAATATTCTGCTTATTTAGTGCAGTATATAAAAAGGCAATAAAGTCCAAGGTTGTAGATGTTTTTACATAATTTTAATTTATAATATAATAAAAATACACAATACCTAAAGTACTGCTAAAAATGAACTTTCTTCTTCTCTACTTCAAGGTAAGTTTTAAGAATCATATTCACATTTGGATAGCTCTGCATTTATTTTAACTTCTTTATAAAATGGCTATCAGACTGAACCATATAAAAATCTTACTTTTGTACAAAACCCAATCTATTTTTGATACCACTATTCTCTCATATCTGAGTCATATCAGTCACGACAGCTGTCAACACAAAGCTGTAACTCACTCTGAAGTCCTCAAATGTATATAAACTTTATTATTGCTGGCTTAGATCCATACACTGGAACCCCAGTGAATAACAGATCTAAGTTTTAGAGAATATGTTTTAGGGCTAAGAATCCAAGTACTAGTAACCTACCAAAGTAATGACAAATTAAGGGAAAAGTTGGACAAGATTTGGTTGGACAAATTGCTGGGCCATCTTGTCTAGGTGGTGCTTTTGCCAAGAAAGGTTGGACCAGATGATCCTTAAGGTCCCCCGGGATTCTAAGATTCTATAATTCTGTGATGTGAATTCCAACAAGAATTATCAAGCCTAGTGTTAAAACAAAACAACGAAAGAAATACCCAAACCCAGAAGAACCCTATAAGTTAAATTTCTCCTCCAACTCCCATCTCTTTCTAAAATTAAAAGATTGGCAACAAAACACAAGAATCACCAAGTCAGATTCAAGCAACTTCGTTCCCCACCTACACAATCCTTTCCTATGGAAAAGAGATGCATCTGTTCAGTGCTTTCCCCTTCCACCTTGCACCCCAACTTTCCTCACTGCATCTCTCCCTACTCTCTTCAATTCACTGAGCAAAGCAACAGCTCATGTCCCTGAGCAACAGCTCTCACTGATTACCCAGTGCTGCTGCTTTTCTGTTTTTTTCCACGGTTCCCTCAATCCAATTAATTCTATTTCTTCTCCCAGCTCAAATCCAACACCTGCCCATTCCCCAGCTCACCATTCTGCACCATAAGGGTCTCTTTTGTCTTCATCCTTGCATATACCTATCCTCATGCTCCATGATCCTTGCAGTCTCTACTTTCCAATTCTAGCACTGCAAGGAGCTCCTGCGCTCCTTCCACTGCCTCTTCCCACTTCTGTTCCAGTCAGACTGGCATCAGCCTGCCTCTGCCACAAATGTGTTACTAGAGAGGTCTCTGGCTCTGGAAAGGTGGGTGCTTTCTGCTTCCATTGGTGTCTGTGATCAGACATCTTTCCTGCACAGCATGACTGTGACAGGTGAGCCTGTACAGACACTGGAACCGAGGAGGCACCACAGGGAGCAGTTCCTGCTCATAATTACTGTGCAATCAGACCTTGCTTCTTGTTGTTCTTAAGCACACAGTGAAGTAAGAAGTGGTCTAAGCAACATGTAGGACACTCCAAACTGGGATTAGTTAACTCCCAGGCACCAAAAGAGGTTCAGATTTAGGATTCCAGGAAGATCCCAGAGCTGCACCCAGCTGGGTCTGCAGCACCTACCTGGTGAGAACAGCCAGAGCCTGTCAAGGAAACCCAGAACAGCCCAGTCACTTGCTTATTAAAAAAAAGAGCCTATCACGGTACATAGTTTCATTCAAATTAAATATTACAACTTGAAAACAGGGATTTAAAGCTCTAAAATGTTTCTAAAATTTTTTATCTAGTTGGATGGAAGGAATTTGCATATACAAGCCCTAATCTCATGCTCTGGAGCAGAAGACCATATTGCAGAAGAGAAGGCAATTAAAAAGCGGGTTCCCAGAGCATTTTAAGAGTTCTCCTGTTTGCACACTTCCATTTTAAAGCTGAGGTGTTTGATAGCAGCTCAAGGGCATTCAGGGCCAGCAGCTCAGGCAGAGAGGGACTGAGCAGAGCAGAGCAGGAGTTTGCTTGGCAGAGGCCAGCCCGGCATGGTGGGAGCAGAGCTGAACAGCCAGACGTGGCTGCAGCTGGAGGAAGCCAGAAGCTTTCCCAGCGTTGTGCTTAGAGACAAGAGAGTTGCTTCAGCACAGGGCAAAGTGATTACACAGTCACAGGAGAGACCTGGTGAAAGCTGGGGTGGGTGGGAGTAGCCCAGCCTGCTGTGTCGAGGCTCACACTTGCAAGACCATTCGGTGTGGGGAAGCAGAAGGTCTGCAGACAACTGGGAGCAAGAGACTCTGGCTTGAAGCCAGGGCTTTCAATTTGGAGGAACTCGGGGAAGGAAGGGGAGGCTGAGAGCACCTGCAGGAGCACTGCTGAGCAGCCTCACTCAAGGCAGGTAACAAGCCTGCTCCTGAGGAGAAAGACTACCAGAAGATAGAGATGTTCATGCACCAGTTTCAGAGCAATGTGCAGCAGGACTCATATGAAAAAACAGCCTAAATTTTAAGGCAAAAAGGCATCAGCACAGTAAGGGGAGACCAGTGACTGGTCTACCCCATCAGGAGACTTGTGTGTCCACACACTGAAGAAGCAGAGGCCCTGGATGCAGGAGCAAAGCACTGGCAATGGAGGGAGGCTGCAAATCAGTGGTTCAGATTCCAGGGTCATAAGGGTGGTTAAGCACTGGGAACAGGCTGCCCAGGGAAGTGTTGGAATCACTATCCCTGGAAGTGCTCAAAAACATGCAGATGTGGCACTTAGGGACACGGTTTAGTGGTAGGCTTGGCAGTGATGGGTTAACGGTTGGACTTGATGATCTTAGAGGTCTTTTCCAACCTCAATGATTCTGTGACTCTAAGGGAAACTAAAATGCATCAGCAGCATCTGCTGTCACAGCAAAGCCAGGTTTTGTATTGTCTACACTCATTCAACTTTTTGTTTTCCTCTCCAAACACCAAACAGTCACTTCAGTGAGCTAACTGGTGGTGGTAAACATGAAAAAATTGCTACTTTGTACAGCAATTTGTCACAAACAGCTTGTAATTATTGCAGGAAGAACATGAGGACTGAGTGAGAACAGATTGAGTGAGAAAACACTGTAGATGGTTCAAAAGAAGTACCTGAGAAACTGACACAAAATATGACAAGCTGGAACAAATCATCACGACTTCTAAACTCCATCCATCTCATCAGTGAGCAGAAAGAATCACGGGAATGGTCCTGGGATGATCAGAACCTTTCACTCAGACTTGGTTTATTAAATATAAGACCAATATTTTATTAAAGTGCTACTGCTGTGAGACGCCCTCTAACAAAAACATTACTCTATTCCTTGGAGAAATTAGAAAAATCTTGCAAAATGTTCAATAAAATAGTCATATTTCTGAGAAATCTCCCATTCCCACCAAGTTACTAAAGCACTGTTGGTGTGGAGCAGCAGTCAAGCTTTGCATTCATATGTTTTCACACTTTATAACTTGGTGCTTTAAGATTTATTCATCTTTTTGTTTTGTGTACGAGACTGTAAATTTTTTTTAAATCTGTTTCGTGTACTAAGGAGGAAAACTGAAAGAACAGAAAAATTAAAAGACCTTCCTTGGGAAAGGTTTTTGCTAAACTCTTCTCCTTTCAGAAATATTCTAGCAAAAATCCTCACTCTCTCAGGCACCAAACCCCTGAACTCTGGGGCACAGGCTGTGAGCCCTCAGTAGCTGAGTCTCAGGTCAGCCCACAGCAAGGAAATCTGGCAGAGCTCTGAATGACTTTCATTTAACACATCTAATCAAAGAATTGCAAATGAATGAATGGCAGCTGCTCAAAATGCAAAACACCCCTGCCCATCCAACCCAACACTTCTAAACTGGAAATTTGCAACCCAAAGCCCGGGACATGCTCAGCAGCTGCTCCCAAGACTGGCAGCGGGCAGGGCAGGGTAAGTCCTGCCCGTGCTTTTGGAGACTGGTGCAAACTGGTGCAAACTGGTGCAAACTGGTGCAAACTGGTGCAAACTGGTGCAAACTGGTGCAAACTGGTGCACTGCTTCACTGATTCCTCACAACCCAGACTCGTGGCATGGCTACTGTGGGAGGGGATGTGAGCCAGACTCTTACTCATTCCTATTTGCAAGCATGGGTGCATGTGAGTCCAAAACTGCCTCACACTGAGCTATTTAGAAGAATGAGAAATATGCTTAAGAAAAATGACATTTGAGAAAGTCACAATCTGTTTGCCAGTTTTTCCTCTTCCTCTATCAATTCACAGCAAGTGTCTTATTCACCGCCCAGTCTTTGCCTTCTTTTTCTTCTATGTGAGCTTTCCATTTCCTTTCAGGCTTTAGAGCATTTAAGGGACTCATTGATTTTTCTATATAACATATTAATCTTTAAATTGCTTTAATATTCGCATCACTGTCAAAAGCAGAAATTCCTTTGCTGGAGTCTATGGCAGTGCCAGAAAAACTTTAAATTTAGCTCAGTACACATACATATATTTTCCCTACTTCCCACACATAAAAGCTGCACATTCCAGTTGGAAGTCCCTTTAAACTCTTTCATTACACAGGTTATTTAGTCTGGCTCTTTCCTTTCCAATTACTTTTTAACTAAATTAAATGTCTGCCTCTTGCTGTCCTTTGTACATTAGCAGGTCCATTATTGATTTTTATTATCTTTCCAAAGAGAAGTTTTTGCAGCTGATTGCGATTTACACCGTAAGCAGTTCACTTCTGCTGAGAATTCCTGCTGCCACTGAGACCACTAAAGATGGTTCTCTCACAGCTCAGCCATGCCCAACACTGAGCAGGTATTACTGCAGACATTCCAGAGCTTTGCAATGGGATACAAAGATGAATACACAAATGCTTCTCTAGCATAAAGAGCACAATGATATCGCTTATTTATGAAGCACTCTCACACCAAAATAGCTCCTCCTGGAAGTTTATCATTTAGCAGCTAGCTCCCTGAAGAGGTTCCTATTTGCTCTCCAGTCTGCAGTGATGTTTGTAGAAGAAAACACATTGCTTCTTTTTCTTCACTTGCCATCCACATAGAGAAAAGGCGGGGAAAGGGAGAGAATGAGGGAAACAAAAGTAGTGAACGCTTTAGATAATGTTTGGCCTTTTGACAGCCCCAGAGATGATCATGAAGGGGCTGACAAAGGATGCTCAAGCCCAGAAGAATCAGGATGGTTGCTCACCAATGCAGTGCTTAGAATTACCTGCAATCACTAAAAGGAACAATTCTCAACAGCCACAGACCAGATTTTCTTTTTCTCTCTTGGGTACATCTGAACAGCAAAGCTCTACACAGCAAGTTGCTTCAAGTGATAGCTCTTGTTTATGATACATTCCTACCTGAATGCTTCAGAGACCTGATTTCTCATTGATTATGGCACTTCCCACTACTAGCAGCAGACTCAGAGCTGAGGTATCAGAGACTCAAACAAGAACAAAAAAAAGCATCAAGTGGCAACACTGATTTGTTTTACCCTTACATTACACTTTTCCTCAGCTACAGTTCTGAATTCCCAAAGCACTGCATAAATGGTCAAAACCGGATGAAAATGAAAACATAAATTGATGATTCAGAAAGAAAGCTGGAGTGGAGCACATTTCAGTTTACAGTGGATTAAGAAAATAGCTACCATTAAAATAAATACAAAGCCTCTTGTCAAGCCCACCAAAAAACCCAGAGAACGCAAGACAAGGCAGGAGATTATAAATCTAATTACTGAGAATATACAGCATATTACATTAATTAGGACCTCTGCATTTCTCTCAAGTATCTATGCAGTTGAATAAAGACATATCTCAACAACAAATTAAACTGTTTGGTAATTTAGGCCTTCACAATCTATGGGACTGACACAGTAGCATGCAAAGATCTCAGTTTAAATTGATGGATGTAGACAAATCTACTTTCTACTCTGTAAGACTAGAACCTCATTTTAATCAGGGTTGTGGGTGGCACTGTGATAGTCACAGAAATAATTGCAGTTGAATATGGAGATACTGGGTGTAGTTACAAACCAACCAGCCAGGTAACAACTGTAGAGTGAGTGCAATGGCATTTACCAAAACACCACTACAGCTTCCACAGTGGCACCAGACTTCCAGCTGAGCAGCACTCAGCCTTTGGCTAAAAATAGCCAATGTCTAACAGCCCTACCAGTGCAAGTTCTGAACAAATGCTGCTCGCAAGACATGCAAATCACAATGACCACAGTATAAACAGGAAATGTAATTTTGTTTTTTTCTGCAATATAAATGTGGTATCTATGCAGTCACCTTCTCAAACCTACGGCCTGCAAATACTGCTCTAAATCCCAAGGAGGTAAAAAACCCAACTAACATTTCTTCTCCTCCCTGCAGAATTTCTAGAGTGAAAACAAATGTCAAAGGAACTTCTGTTACTGTTCCCCAAATCACGCAGATCATCCTCCCTTCTATCACTGCAGTGACGTTTTGCTTCGCTGTCGACTGCACCTTCAGTGACACAGAACAGAGACTGTGCCCTGAGCTGCACCTGCAGCAGGGAACAAACACCTGTGGCTGAGCCCAGTCATTAGAGCACAACCATCAGGGAACCTGTAAAATAATAGTTCTAGAGCATCTTCAAAACATACTAATGAAAGAAACACTGCAGTCCATCACTATTCTCTCTTTATCCACTTCTGTTCCATTAGTAGTGTTCCCATGTCATTTCCATGTCCTACCCAGTTTTTATTGCCATGTTGGAAAATTTTCCTCTTTTCCTGGTAACTGAAAATTTGAGTCCATCTAACCCAGTGGAGTTTTGCTATGTACCCCAGATGAAAATTCACATATTTAAGTAATGTGATGTCAAAAGGTCAAAGGCATCACTTTGCACATACCAACTTCTGTGTTAAAGTTAATCTGATCTGACGGGGGGACTGGGACATATCATGTCACATTTCATGGCAGACCTTCCTTAACTCTCTCAGCAGCCACCCCTACCTCTCTCCAAAGTAAACTCAGTGCCCAAATTCAGATCAGCACATTTTTAACTGAACCCCCACAAGGATTGTGACCCTTGGGCCATATCCAGGCCAGAGGAACAGGAACAAAATGAAAGTACAATTTTCAAGAGTGGCCTTCAAAATGTGGCAGGTATGTTTTAGAGTAATTTCTTTCACTTGGTATTTGAAATAATTTAGAATAAACTAATCTTCAGCTTTTGAGTCAGAAGCATTTTAATGCCTTCTGAACTACTACAAAGAAGAGGTCACATTCCATGGGCAGGTTTTCCTCTACTGGAAGAATTTGCAGTGTTGCAGGGTAAAATTGTCTGCCACCTAGCTCTTACTGTTTCATAGAACCTGATTCACAACACTCTGTTAGTAACCTTTATTAAAATTGCATCAGTCATTTCCCCTCAAAAGAGACGATATATGCAGCTTTTCATGCTACACCAAACACTGGAGGAACAAGATAGAGACACACATACGAATTTACATAGAGATTGCAAGCTGTTGTTCCAAAGTAATTCTGAAGTGGTGTGCCCTGTGTGTAGGCATTTGATCTGATCACATTTCTGCATATTGAGTGTAACATGTACAAAATCTATAATTGGAGTCTGTTTTCTGAAAAGAGATAAATGACTTCTTTCTGTTAAAGGAGAAAATGGTGCATTTCTGGACAAGGTCTTCCAGGCCACTTTTTCCATGTAAATTGAGTTTTTTATTTTATCCAGTACATATTTAGAATTGATAACAATTTTAAAAAGAAATGCTTAAAATACCTTCTCCATTTTAAAAAGCTTATGTTTCTTTAAAGATAACTTTTTCTTTATGAATTTTTTTCTCTGAAGTGTAAACATGTATTTTACTGCTCACTTAAGGAGCATTTATATGTTGGGATTGATTTGTCATTCCATACCTGCCTGCATTAGTTTGCCACTTCTGAAAAACACCCCTATTTCGGGGGGATTCAGACTAGGCTCAGTTTTTCTTAGCACTAGCTTATGTTTTTGCTAGTCTATATACTTAGAAGACTTTACTGCATTTGAGATGGGAACATCATAAGAAAACACTCCCTGTACAACACTGAACTGCCCAATCAATCAATTCCAGTGTTCTCTAGTCTTCACAAGCACTGAAATTCCAGAGGAAAAATAAAGAAAAAAATTGATGGATTTTGTTTGGGTTAAGTTTTAAGTTTTAGTGTCAATTTTCTCTGGCTGGACAGATCAATTTTTCTTATGAATTGCTCATGTCCTCTCAGTTCATTTCATTCTAGAGTGCCTAGTTCCCCACAAACAGCCCACTCAAAGCATTTCACTACTTTTTCTACTCCCAACCCAAGATGAACATTTCCCAAGTTTGCTGCCTTTTCATGAAAAGTACAGAGGAATGAGAATCTAAAAGCAGACCTCATGTTCCCACTATAAAAGTTCAGATCACAAGTGCTGTACTTCTCCAAACTCTACACCTTACAAAGCCAAAATAGGAAACAAATTGCCACAGCAATACAAAACCAAACAAAAGTATGGAATACCAGGAGTCTAATGTGTCTGCAGTCTGTAGCAAGAAGGGCTCTGGCAGCAGATTGGAAAACAGTAACCCTTCAAAAAAGCAGAGTAAAAAAAAAAAAGGACTAGAATTAGATGATTCCCAGATGAGATTGCTGTAGATCCAAAAGTTAAGTTGAGTATACAAGGACATTAATGTAAGCTTGGTAAAACCAAGAGTAGAAAGAAGCCATCTCTGTCTGAATTAAGAAAATGCCAGCAAGTACTGTCTACAGTTTTACTAAACTCAAAGTATAACTGCATGTGGGAACTCCAGGTAAATCCTACATGAGCACAGAAGATGTGTGCTCTATGGGCAGAGCAGCAATACATCAGAGCTGATGCTGCACTGCATCAGTACCCCTTCTAGAAATGGCAAATTGTTGCAGATGTTGACAATGGTGAGGTCTAGCTCCAAGCTGGCCTCAACCTTAACATCTACACCCCTGTTGCTCAAAGAACACATGCTCAGGACCCCACTGATACTCATCAGTCAGGAGTAAGGTGTGGGAATCCAGCAGTGCCAAACCACAGCTCCTTGCCCAGCAGTGGCACTCTGGCAGGTCATCAGCCTCAGCAGCCTCTGCTTCACCCACCACTAATCCCCTGGATCAGAGCAAACCCCATTAAACAGGGGCTCCCGCTCCACACAACACCCTGTCAAACCATGCTGGACTTTTGCATCCTTCTCGGAAACTTAAACATGTTTTCAGGCAGCCAAACTCCGCAGCTCCTCCTCTTGCTAACTGTGACCTGACTTAAAATAACCCCAAACTCCCAGAGCACGACAGCACATACAAAAGCAGAAAAGAATCAGAGCCTAATGGCAATGCAGACTCTTGCCAGCAGTCAACCTTTAATTTTTACTTTACTACCCCTACACCCAATCCTGACCCTACAGCACACTTACATAAGCCACAGTCTACCATGTTCAGAAAACTCTTGCCTTCCACAAAAATAAAATGAAATAAAGCGACTGACTACACAATCCAAGGACTATTAACAAACTACAGGCACCAAGAGAACAGGGACCAGGCTCGCAGATCTCTGATGTTGTTTCACCAGGGACAACTGCTTTGTTCCTGTAAATCACAGCGCCCACACGGCACCTGCCCGCCCGCTCCTCTACACCAGTGCAGGCAGGGAATTCCAGAAAAAAGCCACTGTCTGTTCCTTCTAATCACTACAAACAGCCTCTTCATTTCTCTGTCTGTCCTTTGAAACTGCTGTGTAAGAACGTTGCCCTCTTGGAAAGAAGGAATTTTCCTGCCTTAGTTTTTCTGAGAGTAAAGCAGCTCTCACCGTGTGAGGTGCAGTGAGGCGCCTGCTCCCCATTGCACACTCATGGCATGGCCTGTCTGGGAAATGGCTCATTCCCACACCTCTTGGAGCTACAACAGAGAAGAACAAGATGCATAAAAGCAAATGGAGATAATCAGCAAGAGTTTTGAAAAGCAGAACCACACATAAATCATATGTATGTATGTGTCAGTATTTTTAGTGTATATATATATACACACATAAATGCATACACACACACAAAATGGGCAAATAAAATAACAGAATACGCTTTATATTTCAAAGGATCTATTGACAAAATTTTATATTTGCCCTTAAATACTTGCTTTTTCCATGAATTTTTATCAAAAGTTAAAGTATATATGTTCACAGATGATGAAGATGCTGAAAACCAGCAGTTCCTCTTATCCCTATTAGGCCACAAGGTAATATCTTGGTCAAAAAAATTTCCTGGATCTTTCTAGTTCTGTCAGAAAGCCTACCTAAAATATCCCAACCTCGTGCTCTTTCTCTTGTCCAAAGTCTGCAAGTATTTCTTGCTGAAATAGATTGAGCTGGAAGGCAAGAAGGGCTTCAGCTCATTGGGCTCACAGGACAGACATCCCAGCACGTCTGGCTGTGTGAGCAGCTGCAGAAGAATACGCCTAAAACACAGTAAGTTTAAGTTGTTTTGTTTGCTGGGCCCAGAGGAGGAGTGAAAAAAATATTATTGTGTCTAATACATGATTTACAGACAACAGAATTGTAACAGATCCAAGCTACTCAAACTATCAAAGCGATTGCACCCAGGCACATCTTCAATAAAGAAATATTAAAAACCAGAGGAAAAGCGATCCTTTTTGTGTTTCTCAATTAACTCGGTATTTGAATATTGGCCTTTATTTCATTCTGTTTCCATTATTTCTGAGTGTTAAAAAGGTCTTTGTTGGCATTGGGACTGTGATATATGAACCTCGGCTGCTCTTCACATTTGGTATCATGTATATACCATTCTAACTAATAGGACAAACATGAAAATCAATGTGTCTTCACTAAGAACTAAGACTATCTAAATTGACCTATGACATGCAGCAAAATAAACATTTCTCATCATTTTCTAAAATGCATTCTATGTTTTTCAGCTCCACAGTAGTTTGCACATTGAAAATATCTAATATTTAGCTATTATATTTGTGGGGAATGGTAGAATAAATGAACTATGTCTTCCTTAGGACATTTTAATATCAGAGATAAATTTATGTTTTCCAGCAATACAGCTATCAGGGACTTAATTTTGGTTGTTTCACATGCTTTAAAAAATTCAGACCTCTGGAATCTCACATTTCATAGTCAAAACTGATGAGCCATCACACAAAGACAGCAGTCACTTTCAAAGTTATAGGCTGCTAGCTATAAATTGCCAAATTATATTATAAATTATGAATTCTTTTCTATTCATGCAACAGGACAGAGGCCCTTCTAGCATAATAATCTAATAACAATTGATACAATTGCTTTCTGTATATTTGTCCTTCCAAGGTTAAAATTAGTCCTTGTCTGCTCACATTCATAAAACTTGCCTTGTCATGAATTTGGGAGTGTCTGTTGGGCTCCTCATTCTCATCAAAACTGAATAATTTTGACAGTTCATATTGCAGAAATTTGAGCCCTCGTAGCTACCTGCTATTGCCAGAGCACTGCTACTCTGATGTGAAGCAGTGCCCTCCACCTCCCAACCTCACTGAAATATTTATTTCTCTGAACATCAAGACAGGCAGACCTGTGGTTTCTTGCTGATGAATAACACATTTGAATCTGTTTGCCAAATAGAGTCCCCAAACTTCATCTGTAGACTCTGCCACGTGACATCTGCTGAATGTTTTTGAAGGCATCACAAAGAAGAAATATTGGGCTCTCAGCTGGTTTCTTTTGGTGTGCAGTTTCTTTGAATTCTAGGTTAAAGATTTTGGCAGCAATTTGCAAGTCTAATCAGTCAACCACACATTAGTTGACCCAGATTCATGAAGGTACATTTGAGCATAACTCCTTCTCCAGGGGAGGTTCAGAACAGATATTGGAAAAAAAAGGTTTTCACTCAGAGAGGGGTCAGACATTGGAATAGTTTGCCCAGGGAGGTGGTGAAGTCACCAGCTCTGGAAGTGTTCAAATGGCATCTGGATGTGGCACTTGGGGATATGGTTTAGGGTGATTATGGTGGCATTGGGTTAATGGTTGGACTCGATCTTGAAGGTCTCTTCCAACCTTGATGACTCTGTGATTCTGTGACTACAGGCTAGAGGTCTACATCCAGAAAACATCCTCCCAGGAACAACTCTGCACTACTTAAAAAGAAAAAACTTCAAAAAAATGTGTTGACAAAAATTAACGGGCCAAATTCAAGAAATATTTCCTTTCATCCACCTCTAAGAGAAAAAATTTCACTAGTTCACAATTTTACAGATACAACAGGTCAGAAGAGGAGTAAAGATGCCCAGAAATCAAATCGTGCTGTACACGCACGGGAAGAAGACAATGTTCCAGGTTCTACATTTCAGCAGAAAAGAACAAATGAAAAACCATTTGCCAACAATTTGTATGCCAAAAATGAGAAGCCATAATTATAGGATTGCAAAGTTCTATGTATGTATTAGAGGGAAGAAGAAAAAGGTAAATCTTCAGCTTGCTTAATATAATAGTTCTTCAATAAATGGACCTATTTAAAGAACATCATTGTTCTGTTTTGCTGAAGAAAAGCAGTGAACTGCTTTCTATAATTACAACCAAAGAAAAATTTTATACCCCATTTCAAAAGCAAAGCTACATGAAGAGCAGTAAAACCCTGAAAGAAATCTTCCCTGTGAGTTCTTTCAAGAGCATAGGCTAAAGATTAGCATTTATCTGAAGATCCTCACTCAGAGAAAAGGGTGCTTTCATCTGAGTATTGCAGGTCAGATTCTTACTAATAAACATGCACCTGACACAGCATGTCCTGTAATCTTCCCTCCACCCCACACTGCAGCCCTCATTTAAAATTTCTGTCTATTCATATAGACTGGAGGGAAATTGAAATCTTTTGCTTCATTCTTAAAAAGCTTCTAATTACATATTTCAGTCCAAATCCTTTCTGCTACATGTACCTCTTCAATAACTGTTGCTCCTCCACACTTCATCTCACATCTCTGCCTCCTCCATTTGAGACAATCCTATCCTGGAACTAAATTAAGAACTTGAAAAATGCAAATGAAGTAGGCAAATGATTTATTGCAGGACCAAGAATTTAAACTAATAGAACAATACAGCACTTTTTGATCAATCTACAATACCCCACAGGCAGTTTTATTTAAATCAAAGTGTTATCTAAAATAAGATGAAAAAAAAGGAATTCAAAAGTATATTCTAGAAATATTTTAAATTGGCTTTGTAGAGACACAAGTGTACTTGCTTTCTGCTGCATTAATACTGATGGGCTGATACGGTATCTGCAGAAGCCAGGCAATTAGAGCACTAAGGGAGAGTGCTCACAGGACTCATTGAACTGTAGCATAGTTAGAAAAACAATATTAAATAGTCTGAGATGAGAGAAGTTTAAATAGTCAAGATACTTATACGCAGAATGATTGTTGATGCTTGTAATCAAGATTTCTAAAGACTTTACTAATCAGATGCTTTAAATCTAAATAATTGAATACATGCTGCCACATTATTAAATTATCTTCCTGAAATAAAGAATTTTTTATTCCATTCAATGAAATCTGCACCCTGCTTTAGCCTAGGGCTTCCCAACAACTCATTCAAAATACAGTAAGCTGAAAAAACCCATCAGAGCCCTTATCAACCACCCCGGAACAGACCTGCATCTGCTCCAACACACAGCAAAGGTTTTGGGGCTTTGAGGGTCATATTCAGTGGGTTTGCAACAATAGAATTCTTCAGAAAGTATTTGGATTCTCTTATATGGGTGCTTCCTTTTCCAAAGCAGCATTACTTACTAGGAAGAAAATTAACATTTCTACTGCAGCTTTAGTCTTTCTCTAACTCCACAGTTATTCTACACACAGGTAGAGGATAGTCCTTGTTTTAAACATGAACAGAGTCCCAAAAGAGTAGACCCCCAGCAGGTACCTCAACCTATTTACTGAAATAAGACTCTTGCCACAGATACACTGCATCAAGAGAAGGAGTTTGCATTGATGCTCAGAGAAAAGAAATGCGAAATATTATGTACTTATTTCTGGGTGCACCACAGCTCTAAATAGATCCAGTTTTGCCCAGGGAAAACAAGTATCCTGACTCCTGCAGTTGTCTAGATTTGGGATCATCTCCCTACCTTGCTGCATCGACCCCCTGTTCTGTGTGAAAAGGATGAATTATAAACCACTGTAAACTCTGTACTGAAGATGGTGTTCAAACTTGTTCACTTGCAAAATACACAGCACCCCTTCAAAATGCATGTGCTAATGTGGAACTGGTGAACACTTGCTCCTTCTTGTTTGTCCCAAACAGAGAATTCACTTTTCAAAAAACCCAACCCCCCCAAAACAAACAAACAAACCCCCCAACCAACCAACCAACCATAAACCACAAAACCCACCATCCAACCAGCCAAACAAAAACAGACACCCACAAAAACCCAAACAAACAAAAGACTCCAAACAAAAACTAACAAACAAAAGGGGAAAAAAAGAAAAAAAAAAATAGAAAAGCACGCCCTGCTTCTTCTGGGAATAAGGCTTTTTTAGCCTGTACTTCTTTCTCAGATGCCTTAATATTGTTCAAAAAGAGCCAGAAATCAAAATATATTTGGTCAGTAACTCTGATAACTTATTAATACTGAAAGATGAAGAAACTAGAAAAAGAGACATTTGACAAATGACAACCTACATTTATATGTACTTTATCCTATTATTAGCACACTTTAGACCTTAAAACAAAAAAAATCCTGAAGAAACCTTAAATCAGGATTGTAAATTTAAACACCTGCAGATGTGAGCTCTGACGTACAAATTCGCTCCCCAGCTCTTCCTTACTCTGCTGATTCATAGGCAGACCCTCTCAGGGAAGGATATAACTAAAATCCTTTTCTCTCATCTCTCCAAAAAATGCAAGTACAGGAAATCGTTACCTGGAGCAGAATTTCAGGGAGTCAGATAACAACCCTGGTATTCATCTCCCTCTTCCCAGAACTTTTTTAAAGGTCCAGTAAGGTAAAAACACTCAGCTGAGGAGCTCTTACATCCCACTCTTTTGGATCCCTACCTACACCACAGGGGAGCTAAATCCTAATAGGACAAGAAAAATTAGATGATAGAATGTCACATAAACTTATTGCCAAAGAGCCAAGTTCATCATCTTACCCTTCTGGTGTGAGCAGAGATTTGCAGGAGGACTGACAGAGGCTGTGGAATCCCTTCATTCCTCAGGTAAGGAATGCCCCATTATTCAGCTTCTTCAAAGAACCCTTGTTTTGAGTCTACAATGAAACACAAATAAACAACTCAAATCAGACAACGTGGTTGAAAGGATTGATAAGAGACACACAGAAGAAAATGAAACAACTCCATGGCAGGGAGGGAAGGGAGCTCTGTCTCTCCTAGTTGGCAACTGCAAGGTAGCAGCGTGGTCTTCATCCCTCAGTGACCCCTGTTTGCCTAAGGAAATGCCCAAGGGAGGAGGACTGCTCAGGTGTCTGCCTTAGGAAAGTCATTTGTAAGAGTTTACCACAGAAAACAGCTCCAGAGGCCCTCCTTGGGCAAACCTTCAAACTCTGGAGCATTCAGAGCCACACTGCTTTGGTGCTGCCTTTCTAGGTTTAACAGAATCTCAGAAAGATTTGGCCTCTCCTTGCCTGAACTCACTCTTGTAACTCCCCTTTCTGAGGGGGACAGTCATCAGCTTCCTTAAATAAAATAGTGATCAGACTCCTCAAATACACAAATGACTTTTTGCTAGAATCACCTTGCACCTGTAAAAGAGTAGTAAATCAGCAGAGAGGTAAAACCCTCTCCCCTGCCCAGAGTGCCTTACAGGCGTTCTTGGATAGAAAACACATTTGCTGGAGCTGATGCCTGAAACTCCATCCAAACTGTTGTGATACACAGGGTGAACAGGACAGCTCATGACTGCTGACTGGGACCAGAAAACAGTGGGGCAGCAATGAGTTAGGGGTGAATGACCCCCAACCTCCCTTTCTAACACCTGATTAAATTATCCTTTAATCAAATTGTTCTCTGCTGAACAGCAATTCCAGAGCAATGTGTGTGTTTATCAGCTATTGCAGGTCAAATATGTGCCATGAAGATACCGTTGCTGCCACTTAGGCATTGCTTCCCTAAAATGCAATATCAGTTAAATATTTATGAACCACCTTTCTTTGAACCTTGGTTTGCAACTGTAAAAGTGTTCTTGAAAAGAATGGATCCATTTATGGAATACAGTCAGTTGTGCCTTGGGATGTGAGATCAATAACATGCAAAATGTCACATTCTGTCTTAAGCTTTTGCTTCTAGTAGTAAATGAACTGAGACCATCTTTAGGCCACATATTTCCAAAGTAACAATTTGGTGACTCTTCATTGCTCTGAAGTATCACACTCCAGGGACAAGAGTTTCTCTTATAAAAGTCAGCATCCCACCCAGCAGCAGCTATGGAAATTGGTCTGGAGAGACAAAAAGACTGAAAAACCTTTACTGCCTAGTAGAAATCATTCTTCCTAAAAAGAATTGGAGATTTTAGCAGGAAAATAGGCAACATACAGGGAAGTCTCACACTACTCATGATATAGTTGTTCTTTTTTTCTTCTAAAAGCATCATATTCACTGAAAAAGTTATCTCCTTCCAAGGTGTCTGATAACATATTCTCCATTAAATTCTAAATTACACTAAAAAAACCAAAACAAAAACAAAACAAAAGACCTGCCAGAAACCCCACCTTAAAACCCATGTCTTGAACCAAAAAACCTCTATAATAAGGCAAAACAACCAAAGTCTTGGATGAAATAATGCAGCTTCAAAGGAAAACTTGTCAATTTTTTTCTTCCTTCCTCATTTCCAATAAAATATTTGCCCTTAGAATCAAAATTCAAATATGAAAAGAAATGCAGGTGATTCTTACAACAAGCAGATGTTACAAATGAAGTTCTGAAGAAATTTCTTTTAGTACAATATGACAGAAATTACTTAGCAAACTGATTGACTATGTAGCATGAGTGCAAGGAAGCACTGCCTAAATTTATGCACTGGCCTTTTTTCAAATACTTTTTTTTTCTTGTGGATGCATAGTTTGCTCTTTTGAATATCCCTTGTTTTATCAATTGTCTTCCCATAGGTTTAATTCTCTCTCAGGGCTGTAATGTCAGTAAGTTACCTAGATGCTGAAAGTGCAAGAAAACTTTGACATTTAGAAGCAAGCTAATTATTTTGCTTTAGTAAATGTTCTGAAAAGCTGCAGAAATTAGCATCTTTTAGTACAAAGAAGCCAGTGGTCTGGACAAGGAAAAGAAACATAATGCACTATTAAATACAAGGCAAATATTTTAATTAGCAAATTTTTATTTTTTGGGAGGTATTTTATCATACTAATTATTTTTTCATTGTCTCCTTTGTAATGGGATAATTAATTTTCAAAGATTGCTAAAATATGAAAAGAAATATTCCATTATTTTATTTTTATGGAAGAGTTTTGTGGTCTGTTCTGCTGATTCTATCATATACAATCTTTTTACTTTTCTTGGTCCACAAAGAGCACTGGAGTCATTTCCCCAGCCAATTGTTCAGTCTTGTGTTTCTTGCCACTGCTTTATCCAGCTCTGCTGCTCCACCTGACACCTTTCTCGTGCCTGTGCTGAAAGCAGCAGAATCTGGGACTTGTGAAGGGGAGCTTAATACAGAACTTACCTCTCTGATAAATCATGCCATGCACCACTATGTAAAGTGCTTTAGAAACATTTAAGTTTTACTACCTGTTTGATGAAAGCATCAAAGGACAGGTCAGAGGTGACTCCACTGTTCCAGCACAAGGCTGGACCCACAGGGCATCTGAACTTCTCTATTTCATGTTGCACTCAATGTCCCATGGCTTGAGCCACCGTGACAACTGCATCAGTGCAGCAGTGAGAGCCAAGCACTGCAGCAGGGAAGCCACGTTTTTCAGGAGTTTGTGGTGTTTTTTGGGGGGTTGTTTGCTAATTTTTTCACAGAGGCCCATCAGCACATGGCTAACCAGCTTCACACCAAAATCAGTAAGAAACTGAGACGTGACCACTGAGGCAGCTCCTGATGCATATGAAAGTTGGATCATTCCAGCCCAATTCAGAATGCTCCATCTGAATGGACTACTATCATAAAATCATGTTAGACCAAACTAAACTGATTTCATACACAGAGATTTTAAGATGACCTTTTCTTTGATTTTTAGTTTCAAGTAGAAGTGTTCAAAATGTTGAGAGATTGTTTCCAGAGAAGAAAAACTGACTCTCCCCAGAAATTGATTTGAATCAGTCAGATTCCAGAAGTTTGCATTTTATTTTTACAGGCTTGATGCTGCCATATGCATATAAAGTGATTGATTCAGTGGATTTCTGTGCTCCAAAATCTTACAAATTGCTGAATTAAGTCAATATTCATGTCAGATACGGTAAGAAAAAGTAAAATAAATATGTATACTGTAACCTATTGCTTCAAGGGATGCTGAAACAGAAAAGAATAAGTGGAGGAGACCAATACAAATGTCTCCTCACAGGAGCAATGCTTATCAAAACCTCAACGTAAAAGGGAAATATCCTTGAATATAACCTTGTGCATTTGTCAAAACTTTATTAATTATTACTCTAAAACAAAGCAATTGAATCATTAAGCATCTTTTGCCTAATTTCCCTTTGTGGGTCAGCAGTTGTCAGCCTCTGTATTTCAGCTTTCAAGTCAAGAATATATTCTGAATAGAGGAAGTGAAATCATTCCCAAATCAGAACTGGAAAGCAAATGCTCTGTTTCAGGAGAGACTCCATTCTATATTTTTAAAGAAAGTGTTAAAGCCCATCCATGAAGATCACTTACAAATCAGATAATTTATAAAATCACATTTGCAGGACCCAGATTTTTGATTCTTTAATCACGAGGGACTCTTTGTCACACAGATATGTGCAAAGTAAACTGACCAGCAACCCAACCTTGGGCCTGAAGGCATGAATCACACGAGTAACCTTAACTTCTTAACTGGGTAATTTGTATCAGTGAAGGAAAAAAGTAAAAATATTAAAAGCACATCCATGAACGCACAGACTTTGACCCACAGTTGTCAGGGTGCAACCAGCATTCACTCACACACTGCTGCTGAACGAAGGAATGCTGCTTCTCTTCATTTGCTGCCATCAGAACAAGTACCCAAAAGTTTGGCCAATGACAGTGCAAAGGAACTAAATGAACTAATTGAATGAACTAAAAGTTCAGCTGGGCATCCCCAGCCAGTGGGGACAGATGCCCAAGGCAGATGCAGTGAGTTACCCCTCAGCACATGGGCATCCTGAACAGCTGGACAGATGCTGAAATTTTGTGGAGAAAGTAAGCTGGGTATCACACAAGGTAAGGACTAGAGGCAACATGTACAACAGATGTAACTAGATCCCTTAAGCAAGGGCATGGTTGACCTTCAAGTTCACTTTCTCTGCTGCAATACAACCAGAACTCATCAGAGCTGATACACCCACTGCAAGCAAACCCCGCTAAGAAGTGTTCCAAATTCAAGGGGGATGTGCACGAGGTCTAATTAACTCTCAGTTAATTTAAGATTTGGCCCTTTGTGGTGAAACACTGTAGGCTGTAAGCATTTCAGGAAGCAATGGGACCAAGTGACAAGGTACTAAGCATTCTCTGACAGGCCTGGGAAAGGGCTGAAACAGAACTATTTTCAAATGAGAGTATTCCCTACTGACCTCCCTTTCCAAAGCTGAGACTTTAATCAAGATCACAGCAATTCACATGGAAAGAATTTAGATATTGCTTGTCTGACTTTTACCTTGGCAAACAAAAAGAAAACCAAAACCAAACTCTGAGCAACTGAGCTGACTTCTGCCATCTGCATCAATTCAAGGGCAAAGCTGCCTTTCTGGAGTTGTAATCATTGTGTAAAGGTAGGGCTAAGATTTGTTGTCTTCAAGGAGCATGTTAAATGGCACATTTTATCTGGGCTATAACAGCAATTGCTCTCACCCTGCAAGACAAAAGATGCTTCCCGAAAGAAAGGACCTGCTTTCCCCAAAAATGAGACCTTAGCTAACAAAGTGCATGAAGAGAGGAATATCATCAGTGATGTTCTCTTTCTGGTTTGCCTCTCTAAGTATTGGAATCCTTATTTCAGTGTTCTTACAGTCAACCTTACTCAATTCAAATGCTGAATTTTCAGCATTACAAAGCTGCAAATGCAGTGTTTACAGCATTGTATGAGGTAAAGAAAATGTCTAGTGTATGCACATATCCAAAATCCTGTCTCCAGATGTCTGCAGGTGACTCCACAGGAAGCTCAGATGTGCAGTCCCTGTACCAACATGTTCAGAGTAAGATTTTCACACAGCAGCTTGGACAGAGAAGTAGTTTTGGTCTTCAATAACTCTAATTAGACAATGGAAATGAAGCCTGACATTCTGCAATGGAAATGCCAGGAAGAGTTAAATTAGATGTCAAGTGTAGAAGAGTCTATTCTAGACTCATGTTGATTTATAATTTGGGGGGAGCTGGCAGTAGATAAGCACTCAGTCACTCCAGGGCATAGCTATCTTTTCTAGAAATCCTTTGTTCTGGAATTCCAGTGGGAGATTTTCCTTGAGATTACGCTTTTAGGTATGACAAGCAGTGCTTCCTACTTTCACTTGAGTCAGAAAAGCTAATATGCAAATAGTCAGAAATTAAATCCAAATCATTGACAAATGACTATTTCTGAGAAACTTGAAGTGAGTTCATTCTCCAGAAAATAAGCTGCTGAGTGCTAATCTAATGCTTTAAAAGACCAGCCTACCCAGGCAAAGTAGGAGGATGTCATTAATAAAACACTAGGATTTTGATTTTTCTTTAAAGAATGTGCTCTGAGCTGAAGAACACATCTTTAAATCCCTGTAGCAGAGGTGGGTCATAGAATCCCACTTGCCTGGAAAGAACACAACAGCTTCCTAATTCCTTAATTCAGGGCAGAAGCTACAGGAGGACAGCATAACAGAATGCAAAAATCTCCCCAAAGCTTAGCAAATATAAAGGTACAAAGGAGTAAAAAAAAAAATGAAATAATAAAAATTATGCTTTATTCCATGGGTGGAATAAACTTCAACTTCAGGATACACCTAAAAATGGATTTCTAGGTGCTCATAAAAATAAGTGCATTCAGGAAAACCTTTTCTGATACATATGAGAAATAACAGTGTGTCCAGCCTAAGTGTTATATAGATGTAAGACTACATCTATATGACTACATTCCACTAAAAGCATGGAATCCAGGGTTATTAACTTCTAACTCAGTCTTCTGGATGTGCTACACTGCAGTACACAGGGTCTTTGAGTCAATCTCAGAAATGAAAAATATGTAAACATCTTATTTGCTTGTCTTTAGTTTGCAGTGAAAATGAGGGCTGACTGAAGAGCTACATTGAGGCCACATTAAAATGGCAATTGGAGAAAAGCAGAAAAATGAAGAAAGACATACAAGAAAACAGCCCAAAGATCATGTGCAGAATGAGGGCTGCCAAGTTAAACAAACCCACTCAGAAATTGGGTCTGGAGGTTAAAATGAAAAATTACATGACAGAATCATATAATGCGTGCAACTCTGATCCCCTCTCACTCCAGTACTATTTCAGAAATTATATAGAAGGTCTGGAAATGGTTCAGGAAAGCACGACAGGGATGGGCAAAGTTAGGAACGGCTGCTAAACCTGTCAGAGAGGAAGGGACAAGGTCATTCGTGGTGTAGAGCAGATTTCAATTGAACATAAAAAAAAATAGAGTTAAGGAACTTCAGGCATACACAAAGTTCACATGGGTTTTGATTTTGCAAGCCTTTACTGCAGAAGATAAAGTTGCTGAAAAAGTACCTGGGCTCGAGGGAAACTGGGACAAGCTCATGGAAGAGAAATCTCCTGGGGCTACTGAGTACAATGTCACTACCCTTTTGCCATGAAATTCTTTCACTGAAGAGTGCTGGAAGCTGAGAAAACATTTAGGGAGATATAACAATGTTGTTGCTCTGTTGAGCACTTTTCTCCCAGTCATTCACTTTGGCTACTGCCAGAAACAGGACACTGGGCAAGGCAGACATCTGGTGAAATCAAGCATAAGCTTTGTCCTGCTTTTAGATAAATACAACTGGTGAAAATTGCCATCATGACTATTTTATGGTAAATTTGGAGTAGCAGAGTCATTTGGGAGCTGATCCTAATTTTCTTTCAGCTCAGATTATTTGACATAAATTCCTTGACTCCCTTCAGCCAGCACATTTCAACTGTGTGCTGGATTACTCCACTTTAACTGAATTGTTGCCTGGTTGCTGAGTCATAATGTATTAAAATGACCAAAGATTTTTCAAAAAATGATAAAAAATTAATAGTCCTCTTCCAACAAGCTTCTAACAAAGTTGCTTTAAGCAAGAGCTTTTCCATAAAGTCTGGACTCAGCTGGCACTCAGTTAAGTATTTCCAATGAGCAAAAGTAGAAGTATGACCAGCAAAAGTACTGTCGAGTACTTTTTCATTTGACCAGGACTGGCTGTGAGTCAAGTAAAAAGACAGACAAGAATATTCAACATCTTTCCACAAATGGCAACATGAAATTGCAGATTATATATAGACTTGCCCAGAGCAGGTGCTGCTATTCACACACACCAAGTACACCGAGCAACGGGCTGTGTTACCACCTCTCAAGGCTTCCAGAAAATAATTAACCTTCAGCAACAATTTAGGCAAAAATAAGTACGAACTGTGACTATAACTCTCAAATGTAAATAACCAAAAAAAATTTCAGTATATCCTCATGTAAGAGAACTCTCAGAACTCTAAATTTATGTGAGATCACATGGATCAATATGATAACATGTAATAGAAATGAACACAGCAGAGGTTGAATGCATTTCCCCTTCACTTCAAAGCCCAGATCCTGTGCTGAGCAGTGTTTGTGTGTGTGCTTATCAGTTTACTTTTCTAACAATACCTGGGAGATTACAGAAATAATTTCTGTGTTATGTATGCAATGGTCTGAAGGATCTGTATAAATATTCATAAATAAATAGTCTGCGGGAAAACAAGGAAGTTCTGAGACTTCAGAAAATGTGAATAATTTTTGTGTCAGTCAAGTTGCTAGTTTTAACTTCTTCTTTGGTCCAGTTTTCATGTTACAAAACACAATACTGACAATACTGACACAATACTGACAAATCTGAAGCAGATGTAAGTTCATATTGATTACAAAAATAATCCTACAAACCGATTTTTTTGCAAACCTGAAAAATTAACAAATCTCATTTGAAAAATAATTTCCAAAAAGAAATTATTTTCTATTATTTTTATTTTTATTTTTATTTTCTACTATTATTTTATACTCAACCTTGTATTTCTTTTCTTACAAAACAAAACTTTACTGCAGTTGAACATTTTAATTAAATCTTCACTGTTTTTTCCAAAAATTTTTCAAAATTTTCTTTAGGAGTTTCAAAATCAATTGTTGCTCGTTATGATGTCCACCCCCAAAACAAAGATATGGAATTTTTCATAAAGAAAACATTCTGAGGTTTGAGCAGCCAGAGTTTAAATCTGCACTCAAAATACATAGTGGAAGATTGTGGAAGAACATCAATTCAGTGTTTTTATGCTAATCTGCAGGAATCAAAAGAAAAACAAATATTCCCAGAGTATTCTTTGAAATTCTCCAGCTCTTTTAAATAGAGTCCTTCCTCAAAGTTTTAAGCACAACTGTCATAAGCTGCACTGAAGCAATATTTCTGCTGTTAGCACATGGTCCTGGGGACTTTGAGAGGTTCAAACCCAAGCAAGTAACTTGCCTACTCATAACATTTACACAAAGGGGTCTGGCAAGTGGTTTTATGTTACACTGTGCAAAGCCACGCTGTGCTGAACATCTTGGCAATGCGTAAGGCTATAGAGGTCAGGGAGGATTAAATGATGCTGCTGTTAGGAAACCATGATTCAACCGAAATGCTTTGCTGGAACCCTTTTATTCAAGTGAAAAATGGCAGCTGCAAAAGCCTGCTCTGGTTCAAATGTTTGGGCACAAAGAGGGCAGGAACAAACTGCTCCCTTGTGCTACGGCCTCTGTTCCTTTGCTCTGCCTCTCGCACCCCGGTGGGTCACCAGGCACAGGGCTGGAGACATTCTGGGGGAACAGCTCACAATCTCTCCTACTGGAACTGAAGCATTTGGAAGAGTAATTATTGATGAGAGCAGGGAATCCAGTCCAAGTTCCTTCGGTATGTGAGTGTACTAGACTGTTGTGGGTAGTGCTTCACTCCTTTTTAGAAACCCCTCTGTCCCACCTAGAACTATAACTGGCAAAGTCTAATCAACAGGGGGTGGCAGACCAGAAGAGAGAGTTGCTTTTATGGGAAGCAAAAACCAGCAAAATACATCCCGTGTTAAAAACAAAATCCATGACAAACCAGTCTGACACCTACAGAAAACTGAAATCCTGGCACACAGTTACTGAATGCTCTACTTACAAGAAGTACGGAATTCTGACTAGAAAAGTAACTTGCTGTGTGGGATGAAACTTAGGAAGGATTTTTCTCTGGCAGGTAAACCACGTCAAGGCAAGATTGCTAGCAAATTTTCTTTTGTCTTGCTTCAAAGTTTGATGTATATATATGTTAGTCAGTCTTTAATTTACCTAAGCAGCACAGCTGGCTAAGTGTGGGAGGCTTTTGCATACTTAAATACTAGGAGAAAAGAGAATTTTAATACTGCCGCTGCACAACAATAAAAATAATAATTTAGAATTTCTCTAAGGACATTTAGGGTGGATGAACAACTTGTCATTGTCAAAAGCAAAAAATTAACACTAAGCAACAAAACAAGTTTTCCTGTACTTTCCAATTAATGTCAATTTACGAATTTCCAAATAATATAGACAAACATATTTTATTCAGTTATTTATTTACATACCGTGGAAGATCATCTCAGCTGCTAGATGCCTTAATTTAAAAATAAAATCATAACCCTAAAACCAGCACAGTGAGCCAAATAAAATAAAACTACCAGCCAACAACTCTGACCAAACAATCTTATCCCTTCTGACAGCTAAAAAACCTCACTCTACACATTCTGGGTGCTTTTCAAAAAGCTGGACTCAGCACTTGCTTTTGAAGCCCAGTCTCACCAAGCTCAGTTTGAGGGGTGAAGGACATCCCAGACTACAGAGACACTTCTGAGCAGGGAGAAATGAGTGTGAGCATTTCTGGCAGCGCAACTGCAGCCACGCAAGGGGCTGTATCTAAGCACTTGTTTGAAGAAATACACATCTTTTTACCAATCCCTTATATTTCAACCAGCAAATATCTCAGAGCACTCCTGCAACCTGCTCACAGAGAATAATTCTACCAATTGATCAGGTTGCCCTGTTGTTTTGGTGCCTGTTTGCCTGGATTTTTGAGACACCTTTCACAGCACACAACACCTCCACCTTTAGGCACCAAACCCGAGGTTGGCAGCAATGACATGCAGCAGGAAATGGTTGCAGCCTCTGAAGTGACTGGTCCATGTTTACACACAGCCAAGACAGGAAGTGCCATTCATTCACACATTCCCATCCCAGCTTTAAAATAGGAAACTCGGGTGTCATCAGCACCATAATCCTGGTGGCAAGGATTCCAGAAAAAGCTGGAAATTCCTCTTGGGTACCAGGAAAATCTTCAGACCACCCTTTAGCTGCTTCTGTCACCACTAACTTCACTACAACATAGAGGCCAGCCAGCCTATATCTACATTAAGCAGCACCTTTCCTGACAATGCAGATCTACTCAAACAAAAAAATTAAAGAAAAAAATTCTCAGCTAGTAATTTGCTCTGTTTAAGAGCCTACAGCAAGTTGGGACCTGGTAGGCACCCCATCTGCCAGCTGTGCAACTGCAGCTAGCATTTGTTACTATTCAAATTCTCTGGCAGCTTCTCCAGCCCACCAGTTTACTCAGCAAGAGATTAGAGTGCTGAGGTGCACAGCAGCCTTCCTCAGCAGAGCCTGACAAAGTCAGTGAGATAATACACTTTGCATAGGCAAGGGGCAAACATTTTGGGGAATTAGTGGCTTATTTCTCCATCTGCTCACTTCAATCCCTTGCATGCTTGTGGGCTAAGAACAGCAACATACTGGGACTCTAGAGCACTGTAGCCACAGATTTGTCCCTGGGATCTCTGAGAAGAAACTTAACCACCAGAGAGCAATAAAAATGCACTCCAAATGAGGACAATGTCTAAACATAGTCTGCTTCAGAGAACAGTGACTGGTGGGTGGCCATTGATCAAAGATGAGTGCCATGCTTAATGACAAAAGCTAAGGAAAAAAGTGAAGGAAACACCAGCAAACTGAGAATCACCTTAACACCACACTTGCCTGTTCTCCAGCTACACATGGAACCTTAACCTCACAATAAATCACGGTGAAGATTGCCACTACTGGAGAGGACACCTTAAAGCAGGAGCTAAATGTTGTTTCAGCACACACTTCTGCTTGACAAAGAAACTGGCAATTTCCTCCTGCAAAAGACTTTTGGGATATCTCCAACCAAAAGAGATGAGGTTTTAAAGAGCAACCTGTGCTTCCACAAAGTAAGAGAAGGTATCTCTTATATCAGGAAATAAAAAATAAGAGTGTAAACAGTGGCTGTTCCAGAGTATAGACAGATAGGATCATTGTCCTTTTCCACACATAAGCCTTCGAAGATTCACGCTTTATACCTGCTCTATATAAGAAGGAAAGAAAATCTTTGTGCAGCAGTTTGGATAATCCTCTCTTCTTTTTGGGTAAATCTGGGCACAGCACTTTGGTGGGCTTTCAAACTCTTCCAAAAGATGTGGGAAGGTACAGGAAAATGTCAAGTTTTTTATCCAGAGATGACTCAAAAGATTTTCAAAAAAGTCTCCAGCTATAGTGTGTGAGTGTGTGTGCATTCACTGTGCACAGAGCTGTTGACTGACCTTCAAGATATAAATATCAGGTATTTTTAATCACTAACATAAAAAAAGCCAAAAATAATTTTCTGGGTTAAAAATCATTAAGTTTTATTAAAATGATTATCAGAGCTAGCAGTACTCTTTCAAGTACTTAAAGGAAAGGACTCCTTTGCTATCAGTAAATGGGGGGAAAAAGTACTTTCAGTACTAAAAGAGTAAATAATGTTATATAAGAGCACCATTTTTATTTCTGAAGGGCATTTTTAAACTAAAGCTTGGCATATACTGTTGAAGTTCCCCATGAATGCTGCATTCCGTTAATTTTAGACATTAATGTTCAATGGTTTGAAAATTTTTAATGAGAACGGCCATCTCTGTGGACTGAAGACCCTGAAAAACAGAATTAAAAGCTGATGTCTTGTTTAGCATTTGAAAAAGTGACTCTGCCTTTAAACATTAAAAATTTCCCATAAAAACTTTATTTCTATTCATTTGGCTGCTGTGCAATATTGCATACCCATAAGCTGCCCTGCCTAAAATCAAGTAGTGCTGTGCAGGCAATGAGGGTTCCTATCCTTTATGGAAAAAAAAAGATTTCTTAGACCTTTTGGAGATAGAGAAAAAGATGCCTTAAATTTCAGACTGAAGGCGAAGCCCTCGTCTATCACCAAATGCATCTTCCCTCACGACCAACAGAACCAGCAACGCTGACTGAAAATCAAGTTCTCTTTATTAATTTCCAGGTAACTGCAAGGAATATCTCTTCCTATATCACCAAAACCTACACGATTCCCACACTCCCACATAGAAGAAGTGCATCATTAGAGGGGTTGAAGAGCGTGGTTAAGTGATAATAAAAGAGCCTTTAAATTTTATCACGTCAGATTTGAGCTGATATCTCATGGCTAATTGCACACGTTGTGTGTTGGCAACAAGCCTGTGGGACAGGAGCTCAGTGCTCATGCAAGCATTAGTTTCTCTTACCATTAGCAGTGAAGGTCCCTTGTGAGTTTTAGTGGATCATTGCTAGACCCTGAAAGAAATGGTACCGGCCGTGAAAAATCACCAATACATTTAAATGTTCTTAAATACAGTATAAGTTCTTAAACAGATTTCTAAAAATAAGAGTTTGTTTTTCTTTTCACGCCTCTATTCCTAATAGAACGTCGATGTTGGAAGAGTTTTAAATTGAAAGCTCAGAGAGGTCCACATCTGAATGTACTCAGGCCCGAGTCATTTTCATTTCTACAAAGTACAATTTTAAAACCTTAGAGAGTCATGAAAACAAGAATAACAATTTCTAAATGCGCTCATAGAAGTTATAATAAAAACACGCATTTCAGCAGTTTGTCAGGTTGTCTTGTTACCTATAATCACAGTGATTGAAGTTTCTCTATTTCAAAAGTAAAAATAGCAGTGGCATAATAAGGAAAACCTATTGCAGTTCATTAGTCATGGTACATTAGAGGAAGATATTCTTTGGCAATGTTATGGCCATTTTAAAATCGGTGCCTTCCCAAAAGAGAAGGTCTTAAGAGATTCATACTTGCCTTGTTTTTCAGAGGCTGGGTAAACCACATCTAGAAAAACAGTGAATTCAAGCAGGCCACGCAGAGGGAAGGAAGAAGTGCTTGGGAGCTGCAGATCCAGTGCACAGATTCATCATCTTGTTTATTTGTAGTGCCTGACCTACATATGACTACCAAACACTTAGAGGAGGGGATAGTTCAAAAACTTGTGCTGCATTTGAAAGATGTTATATAGACCTCTCTGGAGAACAGTAAACAAGTAAGATAGGATAGAAAAGCAGCAGTTTTTTTTTTCCCCAACAAAGCAATGCTACATCCTGTAGGAAGCCTTTGCAACTTACACTGACAATTTTATCCCATAATGAAAACAGGGCCTATGGCTGAATTCCTGTTGTGAGTAAAATGACAAACCCTGCATTCTTATACAACAGAATCTCTGTGTAGCAAAACCAAAATGTGATTAACCTGACTCTTTGTGATTTTCCTCAATGGAATCCTTGTGGAAAGAAGTGGGCAAGGGGAGATTGTGAGAGTTAGAGAGGACACTTCTCTGACATAGACATCAGTTAAATACTGTTGTGTATGTGTCCAGTCATCAAGAGAATACTCTGATTACAGCATGTTAACCTGTATAATATTTCTCGTAGGCAGCTTTTACATTCATCTAAAATTAAGCCCATGGTGGGGGGAGGGAACAACACTGAGCTCAAATATAACTTTCCATATAAAATTATGCTCACTTAGAAAGAGCTCCTTAGCATCAGAAAAGATAATTTTACTAAACATGAACTCAGTTCACAAAAGGTATCTTAAAGAAGGAAGCAAATATTGGGTATTATTAGGATAGAAGTAAAAAGCAAAACAGAACCATGATGCAGTTTTATGAATCTACGGTGTGACCATGTCTTGACTGCTCTAAACACTTCCAGTTGCTCTACTTTAAAATTAATGGAGCAGAAATAGGAAACATACAGAGAAGGAAAGAGATGACAATCAAAAATATGTTATAGCTTCTGTATTGAATACTATTTAATCATCCTGCAAACCAAAAAGATTGGGGATATGGCACAGATCTATAAAATCATGAATAAATATCGTAAACAGGATAGGGAATGGCTGTTGAGCGTTGCTTCCGATCTGATGGAAGAATTAGCTAGACTACCTTTTACTGACTTCCAAATCAACTATTAAAAAACACAATAGTAATTTATTGCATTCAATTTAAGCATTGCAACTAAATGAAGCATTAAAATTGAGAGGCTGAATAAACTGAGCTGAAGACCAGTAGTGTAAGTACCTTTGGACAACAACCAGGTTTTCTTAGTTTTCTTTATAACTGGTTCGTGATACAGGATAAAGCAAAATAATTCTCACTAAGTTTTAAATTATGAATGATACAGTGAATTATTAATGTTAAAGGTACATTAGTGTTTACTCTTAGCTTCTACCACTCCTCTGTTTAACTATGCTTAGGTAACACAGACAGCTCTATTGACAGTAAGAAATAATGAGCTCTTTTTCCTCTGTAATTCAAAGTACAGAGCCTACATATAACCATCCAACCTGGGAGCCTCTGCAGTCTCTCAGGGATTGTACATGATGACCAGCACTAGAAACAAATGTTTCATCCAGAGTCAGTGATTTAATGCCATTGTTCAAGACCTTTACAAGCTACAGTGAATCACACTGAAGGCAAAGGGAAGACACAAATTAAGGCCTGGTCTTGCAAACACCTGGAATCTGTGCTAAAACTACTTGGGCTTGACCCAGGTTTCTCTGGAGGCAATGAGGTGGGGATTATTACAATTCTCCACCTTCTCTCCAAGGTTTACAACTTTCAGCAATGGTTCCCCAGAAAACCCCACAACCCATGGTACCCACCTCCTGCTCTGCTGCAGGGAACAGCTTTCTTTTGTGTGCAAAACCAGTTGGTACCACGCTTCAGATTACTGAGTATATTTTCTCATGATGGAAAAATTCCAACCAGAGAAAATGTAAACTGCAAGAGTCTTGGGTGGGAGAGAATAGAAGTAGTGGGAAAGAAGAGAAATTGGGTATTTTTTAACATGAAAATTTCCATTATCACTAGCAACCATCTCAAGATGAAGCATTTAATTTTGGTCTATAAGCTCTTTTTGATAGTAAATAGTTTATTCAGAAGTAGAGAGCTAAGAAATCATGGACCATGAAGAATCCAGCCACTTTTCACTAAAGTTAATCAAAGCTGTGGCAGTAAAGTTAATGTGAGCAGAATAAAATAAAATCTAGATATTTTTCTGTTCCTCTATTATGCAAATTAACTGTGACATGCACAGCTCTATTGCCTATTTCAACACCAGCAGGAAACCCAGGTAAGCGAACGCATTTTTCTTTTACAATTTACACTTCAAATTATATGATCACCCCCAGCATGCTGCACTGCAAACTACTGCAGGCTGACAAAACACAAGATGAGGATTTCATTGCTTGTAACAAGCATTTCAGGACCAGCAAGAAAATGGCTGGCAATGTTTCCAAATAAAAAAATACTATCACATTATGGTAAATAGTCACTGGGTTTTCTTCTTGGGCAAAAGTTTTAAAATGTCTCCAACACTCAGTAAAACATTTTTATGTGTGTCATTATGAACTGCAGACAATAACCTACTTCTGAAAGGTTTAGAGACACATTTAAGATTTTTGTAATCAAACACGGAAATGAAATCACCTTGTGGCATTTACAATCTTGATTAAATGAGACGGCTCTGTACTAGTAGTCACTTAGAACTACATCATAGCCTGTTTTCAGGCTGTCTGAGAAGCTCTACTATCACCACTCAGACTCTGCAGAGAGCACACTCCACTCTTCCTTCAGTCTTCCCTCCATAGGCAGCTTCCTTCATGTATCACATGGCAGAGGGAAAACAATAGCAGGAGAATAGAGAGGACTCAAACACTTGCACCCTTTTAAAGCAGATCAAAAATCCTCCAAGTTCCTCCTCTCCCTTTCCACAGGTATGAAAATAAAGTAACTGATTTTTATTAAGAATGAGACATCAACAAATATCCCTGCTCCAATTTCCCCTTCCTATTTTGTATCAGACAAAACATTTCTCCAGCGTCGTTCATTTTAAGATGATTTTCAGCTATGTAAGGAAATGCTATTTCAATACCAGCCATATTGTATGTTACATTACATATTTGACAAGCATTGCACTCAGCTGGCTTTACACATTTCACAGATAAAAGAAACTGGCTGACTATACATCCTTCTTGAGGATAAAATGCATGTATAAACATAAAACAGGCATGATATTAGCAGTTACTAAAAAAATGGACAACACATGTTACCATATGATGATTTTTTCAAGGATTTTCCTTTTACTTTCCTCTGGATTTAAGTTTTTGTAGACTTTGGATCTCATAAAGACAGGGACCTGACTGAATATAAAGAAACACTGCTCAGCTGTATGCAACACCACCCAATATAAATGCTCTGCCAGGATGCAGAGAAGAAGAAGGACTGTGATGAATGTGTAGTGCTTCTCTTAGGCATCACAAGCTGATTGGAGATTTTATTTGTAAAATAAGTTTCTGAATGTCTCAGGAAATTCCACTCAGCCAGAGTGGTTGGTAAAGAAAAGATCACTGGCAGAAGATGGAGAACAGAGCCTCAGACTGCTACAGATTTGTTTTGTTTTCACAATGACAGTGACCACACCGTGACTTCTGTATCCACGCTGTCCACATTGGCAATCTATTTATATTTCTTCCACAAAGCCAGTCCTTGTTCTTTTAACCTCATTACTGCTATGCCCTGCTTCCTCACTAGACAGCAACTTGGAAAAAGAGTCAAGCAGAAGTGATTCACATGCACTGAGAATAGAGGCAAGTGCTTAAGACGTTTTTGGTTTAGCAGTGGTTATTTCCCAATAACGACGCCTGTAGAACTAAATTTAAGTGTTTATCTGCTCCTGGATATGCCAGAGTACCTCAGAAAGACTTACTCCATAGATATCATAGTCCAGGCTGCTTAAAGTCAGTAAAGGAAGAAAAGAGCTCATTTCTATACCAGGACCCATTATAATGGTACACAGTATGTTCTCACATCACACAATCCAGGTATCATGAAAATAAGCAAGTTGTAACTTTAAATGATTAGGGACATTTTCCATGTTCTCCAACAGGGAAAAAGAGAACAGGATTTTTATAGTTTATTGAAATGAAGAAATATTGTTGAAACACTCTTATAAATGTCTAGAACATCATCAGTAACGCCTTCCAAATACCATCCGTACACAGTTCTATTTTTAATGCTGGACTGTTCTTGAAAGCTGCTAAGAAAAACATTTATTCATAACACATAAAGCTATATCCTGTCTATGCAGTCCTCTCTATTTTGGAGAGTATCCCAAATGTTGGTAAAATTTTTGGAATTATTTTCCAAATTTTAAAAGAATGTAAGTCCTATCTTTTCATTTTCATTCAAAACCAACACTCAAAGGATCAGATCCTGTAAACTTTATCTCACAAATAATTCATCAGAATGCAAAAAAATCCTTTCCTTGCAAGACAGACTTAATAAATACATACCCTCTAGTAATTAAAGGTTATCTATTCAAACATCCCATTTTATTCTATCATACAACGTTAAAAGGAACTGACATGAATCAGCCCTTTCCCTTAGGAAATCTATTTTCAGGTAAGTAGAAAACTCCTTTTCATAAAATCTGGGTAAATGTATCATGTATTTACATATTTAACAAAAATTTTATTAGCTCTTAGGAGCAGAATTACTGAGGATTGAGAATCTTCTGTTGCAGAATACTTGTATCGGGTAATCCACCATTTCCAAACCAGAACACGTACCGTGCTGCATGACAAGTCATCCAAGGTTACTATGGCTTTGTTTTCCCAGATTATGCATACATCTATTGTCTATAGGATGAGACTCCATGGAATTGCCTTTCTAAAGCCTGGCACAGATGTAAAATTCTGCAGTCAGTCTTGTAAAAAGTTGTTTTTCCTATAGCATGGACCTTGATCAGCATATAGAGCCATGGCTTGGAGAGCTGTGCCTGTTGAAAACTGCCAGTTGTGTGTCTCATTTAGGAAAGAGATTGGGTTTACTTTCTTTTTCTCTTCAGTCAAGTTCATTAAACACTCACATTTTTGATTGCTTCTTTATGTACTCTGGTCTTATGCTGATTCCTGAAAGTTTGCTGCTGTTTCAGTTACTAAACTTAAATCATCAAAATACTGTGATTTGGGTATTCTGTACCCAGCTATACCCAGAGCAGCTCTGACAATCTGTTTCACTAGCTCTGCTCCCCAATTTCCACAAATGCCATAAATACTGCTGTAAAAATCAGCTCTGCAGTAACTCTTATAAAAGAACATCACACACACACACAAAAATAGAACAAGCTCAAGAACTGCAGTCTTGTGTCAGAAGAAAATTCCTGATAACTATCAACACTTTTAAGTTTAAAGAAAATTGCACTAATTTTTTTTGCTGATTTTATCATCACAGTCCTAAGGTTACAGTGTGTATTACCCTGTGCTCTGTAGTGATTACATACTTGCATGATTTCTTATCATATAGTGACTGTTTCTTTTAGCTCTGTTTCAAGGCTGAGAGAAAAACCTGGATTGGTGCTGACATGACACCCCAGCCAAATGGTTACAAGAAGTAATTGGGTAGCAAACCTGAACGGTCTTTTCATTGCTTTTATTTAAAATTATATTGGTGAGGGATTATTTCCCTCCTATTTTAACTTGGTACACAATTTTACGTGACACATCTCATCAGCAAGTAGTAACAAAATGCTGTGTTTCCAAGGGAACCAGAAGGGAGCATTGCCAGGGGCCTGAGGCAAGGTGAGTGTGTGTGGCTGGAGTCACCAACACCACCGACAGGGGCTGTGACTGCTGAAACGCTGCCTCAGCTCCACGGGGGCACAAGGAGGAGAAAAAAACCCAGCAGATACCATGACTGAAAGCCTTGCCCTGTGAGACAACCTCGCAGCAGGTCAAGGTGCCCCAGGAGAAGCAGCCAGGGCAGATTTCAGCTGGTTTTGACCTCACTCCCAGCCTGCTCCCCCTACTCCTAAACCAGGAATATGCCTTGTATGTGAAAGATAGTAACTTGAAAAATAAAAGCTTTGCTGGCCTGGCCTTTCCCTCTTCCTCCATCTGTACATTCATAATTGATACCCTGACATTTTTGTCTGCAGTGCCAAAGCATATTTTAGCCAATATTTGTAAATACACTCATGATCATCACTGCGAAGGTAAAAGATTGTCAAGTTTTTCTGATTAATGACTATCTGATTTAAAAAAAAAATGTGAGCAGAAAAAGGAAATCCATTTGAGCTGGATTATGCTGAACTTAAAACCTTGCGAATTTTGAATTAACATCTTTATCCTACTGCTCAAAGAATCCATTTCTCCCAAGCTTCCCAACTCTTTTCTGTTTGAAAGATTAAGTTTCACCATATCAGTGTTATGTTCATATGTAGTTTTCTACTACATTTGAACAAGTGGATTGCACCAGTCTGTTAAACCCCAAATCTTCTGAAACACATAGAATCAGGGTTTTAATGCCAATCCAGCTGGTAGGAGATACTGCTACTCAATAACACAGGCACGAGGAACTTGACTTGTATGAAGTAAAGAACATTTTATCATTAACATACTAAAGAAAATTAATGGAAATCTGTGAAACTAAGCTTTTCAAATAAAATTGCTTTGATGGGAATAGAAATTAAGAAAAACAGAATCGGGATGACATTTTTGGTAGGTGGATCCCTAATTAAACAGTTGTCTATGACACTGCTAGGGAAAAAAACTCAGATTTTTTTCCCCCTCACAAAGAAGATTCATCTATTCATAAAACAGTTCCTCAACCAACTTGTTCCTGTATATCAATTTCCTTTCCACATAGATACAGAAATGAAGCAAGTCCCATATCAGTAAAGTATAAGCAGATGTGGGGAATCCATTTCAAACTCCATGCTTAATTGGTTTTCTTTAATAGAGCTCTAATTCACTGAAATTAAAAGATTTACTGCAGACATACTGAAGGCTGGGACCAGACATGAACCAAAATGTATAGATTATTTCTAAAGACCAAGCATATGTTCTGCACATAGATCAAAAGATAAAATCCCGAGCAAACGCCCTCCACTGGCAACAGAGGGAAAAGGGAGAGGCTGAAGCTTTCCTGGGCCTCCCACCCCATCCTTACCTGCCTGTTGTCAAGTTCTTACCTCAGATCTGCCCATCCAATTTCAAAGCAACCCTACAAGAGCCTTCCTTCTAATTTGTTAGGACAGTTTTCTTGGAGAAGCTGTTTATGGAGCCATTTTTACACCGTTTACAAAGGCACAATTCTCAATCCAAACAGTCCCAAGTTCTGAAAGAATCCCCACTCTCTGCTTGACAGATTAAGAAAACCAAAACAAAAACCACCCAACCCAAAACCAAATAAAAAAAACAAAACAACCAAGCAACCAAGCCCTGCTTTTATTATTGCAAAAGTTGCCCCTTCTCTCCTAGCCTTGGTCACTCTTCATACAGAATTTAAGACTCATTTTTATGAGGGGCAGTATTTTATTGCATTCCAAGCACTGCACAAGGATGCAGCCTTTGGGAAGAAGATGACAAACAGTAAGCACATCTCAAACTCAATTCTCAACAAAGGATCCCAACAGGACACCATTCCCGAATCTTTGCTTAATAATCCTACCACTCTCACCTTCTCCACTCTTCTCTAATTCTCCAAAATTTGCCATGCTTGTGGATGTAAACCACTGCAAGGAGCACCATTTATTTCAGGAAGACACTGCACAGGAAAATGCAGAAATGTCTTGAGATTCAGTTTCATCCATGTACTACATTCACAGTATTTTTAGAATTACTCTGGATGAAATACCAGTACACCTGTAAGAACATATTCATGGAATGTGGTCTGAATAAAATTGAATAAAATTCAATGCAAGAATGTTAAAAGACATAAATATGCAAGTAGTACAAGCTGCAATTCCTAGCTTTTGTAGTTAAACTCATTTTTCTTCAGATCCCCACTCAAATTTCACTTTTATCATCAGGCATTCAGGACTTGATGAGAAGATCAGGGAACATAAATCTTTAACTGACATTCTTCACTAATTTGGTAGAATCAGCTCACGCAAATTGCTGGTCTCTATAATAACTGTTTTTACCAGTCTCACCTCTTGTCTATCTTGGTCTTTTTGTACAAAGACTGTGTCTTCCCAGCATGCATGGAAAGGAGTCCTTGAATGGATCTTTCAGCACTAAATAAACTATAATAAATATCAGTACAGGTAAAATTTTTCATTTTTAGTAAAAACCAAAGTTGCATTTATTTCTTGACCACCCTTCAAAAGGAGATTTCTGCTATCATACTTTATATAGTGAAACATTTTTGAGAAAAGCACTACTGTTTTTTAATAAGATCTAGAAGTTAAACAAAGCTTTCTTGACAAATCATTTTTAAAAGAGAATATTTTATAGAAATGAATTAGTTGCAGTGAAACTTCTTTGGTAAAGTGCTGCCAGGTAAAGGACACAATTTTCACCATTCAAGCTAACCTGGAATAGCAGGCAGTTTGAAGAGATAGATCTTAACCTGAGACAAAGATGTTGTCTCAAATCTCTTCTGCTTCTGATTTAAAACAGAGATGAGAAGGCTTTAGACAGATGCCTTGCCAAGCCCTTAAACACCAGCTCATAGGCATTGTCCAGAAGGGAACATTCTGTTATGACCATAGTCTCATATTCATCCTGACACAGAAATGGAGCTGTTTGAAATTCTTAAAAATTTTCCAAGGCAGAGGTTTTTTTCATAATCCCCTTCTAATTATATCAGATCCCTGGGACTACTATCACTATTTTGCAAGTGCATATTTTTATTTTAGAAACATGGTTCGCTGATGGATGCTACAATGTTCATTCTTTTGTATAAATTAGAGTGTGCCCACTGCTACCTCATTTAAGTAATTCAGCATCCTCTTAGCTTCTATTTAAAGGAGTTGAATGTTGGGTCTGTAAAGAAAATGGTAGAGCCCCAGCATTCAGTGACCTACAGGCTTTGAATTGTGATCTGCAGTTCAGTCTGAAACGCTGTTACATTGTCAGAAACGCACCCAGAAATCTTCTCTGAGAGCACAGCAGTGCTTTAGGAGGCAGCAAAACAGATAAGCCTTTAGGGCATGCAAACTTCTCTGTATCCAGAAAGAATATAAACTGTCAAAATTCTGGCAGTTGCTATGCAGAGGAATGTAAGAAATAGTTTCATTCTGTACGTCAGCTGGCCCATACTGTACAGGATGCTGTAATGACAAGGTCTGTGGGCCTGTTCTATGGCCCAGGGGAAGGTTTGCACTGTATGAGCAGCCATGGATGGGGCTGAGGAGGCTCACTGGTGTTATGTCCCAGGACATACTAAACAAGTACCTTGGCCAATGCTCTCACATATTAAGCAAAGTTCCCAATTCCTCTGCTCAGACTTACAAAATTTGGATTTTTCTCATCACGTGGCATTGAGGGGCGTTTTATCCTCTCAAAAGTAAAAATCATAGCCCCTGTCATTGCAGAGAAAAACACAGATGTGCTCCAAAGAGAAGACAAGAAAGTACATATATTTTTCAATCTTTAGATTTTCAAGGTCTGATTCACAATTTATAACATATAAGATTAGTCACATCTCAACTGTATCATAAGCTTGAGCTGTTTAGGCTGAAAGTGTTGCTGATGCAGCTCTAAAAAAACTCAACAAAAACTGACTTCTTATCTGAAAAAAATGCCTTTTAAATGTTCACTTAATGCAGCTGAGCTTATTTTGGCTGGTCAGATGAATATATATTCTAACATTATATCATGTCCTTAGAATGCAAGAGTATAAACTATCTTTTCATCACCACCAAGAATGAAAACACAGCCCATGTAACTTCAGCATCTGCAATTTATATTCTCAGTAACAACTGTGTAAGTTTAACTTAGCATTCGACAGTAAACCTGGGAGAGAAACCATTATTTGGACCAGGTTTTCATACCCACTATTTACTCACCTGAGTAAAATGTGTCCTGAGGAATTCTTAAATATACTCTACTTTTTTTCCAGGAGTGGCATCACAAGCAGAGAGATGGAGAGAAAGTAGATTGGGAGGAAAATTAACTTCACTTAAAATTCCTCAAGCTTTGGAACTTATCATTTCTTCCAGAAAGATAATGCAGTGGCTTTTGAGCTCACCAGTTCAGTACTGAAAAGTCCCCAGGAACACCCAACTAGTCTTACTAAAAACTTCTGCTCAATGGTCAAGTGCTGTTCTGAGCAGTTCTTGCAATGGGGCTGAACTCTGCAAGCACAGCACCAGCTACCTGCTATTTCTCCTGATCAATCATACATTTAGAGAACTGCAAAGAGAAGATTACTGCACATTCAGACTAACAAAAAGGCAAGGGGGCTTTATCCCCAAATCCACCACCTGCAATTTGCAGTCATGACGCCCAGTACCTTTAGCCTACCATAAATTATAAAATTCAGTTAACAAATAGTATCCAAAAATGCTATAAAATGTACCACACTGTCTAAAATTCAGATAGGTTTGACATTCACATTCTGAAAGGAGTTGTGCAAGCAAAAACATCACCAGGGAGTTCACAGAGAATGCACACATCAATGATGTAAGTGTGGTCAGAGAGAACTCCATTTACATTTGACTATATATTAAGAAAAGGGAACCATGGAGGGTTTCTGGGGGTGAAATGGGACTGTTCACCAGAAGACTGCATAACATCAGCTTAATTTGATAGCTCTCCTGGAACACACTTTTTTTTCCTCTGGAGAGAACTTAACACATACTTCAAATAGAGTTTCAATGATTTAAACTCTGGAAATAAAAGATTAAGCTCTCAACTCAAAACAGGTGTACACTCATAAATACTAGTATATTCAAAGCCACACAGGATGTTGGTCTCCATTTTCAAAAAACCTCATTTTCTTTTGGCAGAAAATACCGATTCACTGGCACCCAATTTATTTTCTACACTTTTTTTTTTCTCCTGAAAAACATGTATTCAGTGATAGTATTGGCAAGCATTTTCTTCAGTTCCAGTAAGGATTTCTATGCAAAATTATTCAAAAGGAAGGAGGCTTAAATTCCCTACAGCCAGAGCAGCTAATGGCTCAATAGTTACAGTAGACACGAGGGATGGGAAAGACCCAGCCATAAATCCCTGCCCTACCAATTCAACGGTATTTGTCTTCCAGTGGAGAAAGGAGTTATATTTTAACTCGGCAGCAAAAGTGTTCTCCTGGAATACTGATAGCAAAAGCAAGGTGAAGGTTGGGGATTCAGAGAATCTGACCTCAAGTCTCGTCTCTGTTCCTGGGCAGAGAAGTGGCCTGAAGTAAGTGAGGGGACTGGATGTCCCCCTTTCCCCACGCAGGAACTGGGGCTGGTATAGCTGAGCTCCCTTCCATAGGCAGCTGAAGATAAATGTTTGTACCAACACCAGCTGTGTTCTGCAATATTCAAGTATTAAACATGATCTGAAGTCCCTTCAGGTTGACTAAAAACTGTGGAACATTTCTGATCAATGGAGCGCTTGCACAAGTTTCCTGTGTGGTGAATCTGGCACCGACCCAAACCGCCCGTGAATGATCCAGGACATTTTGACAACACAGACCAGAGACCTTTCTAAGCTGCTTTCTCATCTTATTCCCACAGAAAGTAATATCACTCGTGGAGAAAGTCATCATGTATAATTTTGTGCAATTGCAGCTTATAAAAGTTAATTATAAGAGTTCCTTCCACCCCTGGCACAATGCATGCCTTTTAATAAGCAACCCTGTAATTGAGTGCAATTGTCCACCACAAACCCATTCCATGCACCCAGAGGCAATTATATTAATACTTGAAATACAGAAGGAAGCTCAACTATCATATAAATTAAGCTTTAGGACAAAAAGGCCTTCACAGACTAGCACTGCTACAAAATAGCAGTAAACACGAAGCTGTTCCCTTCAGAAGCTCACTGTAAGTGCAGATGAGCTATTCACATTCAGAAGTTCTTTACTGCTCACTGCCGTAGCATTTAAGTTCTCACACATTAAATAAAAACACCATATGCATCAAGGATGAGTCGGAGGCCATTTTATGAACATTAAATTGCTTCCTGCAATTTTTTTTCCCTCCATTCTAAATGGCAAACATCTCATCTGCTATTATAAGACCAGACTAGCACTAGGAAATACAGGTTCTTTGGGAACCAATATAAAGGCCACATTCACATACCACCCACTGTCCTCAAAGCAGAATTGCTTCATAGCTGAGAGGTACCTATTGATCAAATGCACACGACAGAATCTCTACCTCAGCATTTCTCGACTGTTTTGAATGAAACCAGGCAATCTCTGTTGACAGGTAGGATGGCATCGAGCCAGCTTTGGTGTTTCCACTCCAAACAACGTGAGATTCCCTCATGTCCTACACGATCACCTCAGCAAGCACACAGAAAACTTGGGTTCTGTGGAGGAGGCAGTATAAAGAATATACATTATGTGTATCCTCCCTATATGATACAGCATAAATAGTGTACAAGCCTGTGGAAAACAGATGACGTGAGATTAATTTGCTTTGCCTAACTGAGGAGACCACAATTTTTGTAATGTTTGAGGTTTTAAAGAAACTTCACATAAACAACACATTTGTTCAATAGTGCAGCTACAAAAGACAGAGGAAAAGATTGTTGTGTGATCTTCTGGTTTCAAGTAAAATGACTTGGAACAGTATTTACAACTTTCCACCAGAAAATGAGTGAGGCATCATAAACAGCAATCAGAACAAATGTGACACATATCAAGACCTTATCTCCACCAGAGGGTAGAGATAAGACCTTATATACAAACCAGAGGGTAGCTCAAGAGCATATATTTAGAAACTGGGATGGTCCATAGAATTTTGTTACTACTTCAGAAGAGCAAAGTGGGGAAAAACAAAACAAAACAAAACAAAACCAAACAACAAATCCTGTCAAAGCCTATCTCATATTACAGGGCTCTGGGTTTGTTGTGATTAGCCCCACTTTAATACCTCACACTTAGTGAAGCAAGCCTATAAATAAAACAGTTAAAAAAAACCCCACAGCACTGATTTTTCAATTTAAAATATCATAGGCCCTTAACTTCAAAAGCTGCAATCATTTACAAGAATGTCTATGTCAAGAGGATTTTAAAGCTCCAGTAGAAGAATCTTCTAACAGAGGCCTACAGAATGCAGTAGATTGCAATGCCAAGTTATGCCATAGCTAAGGTAAAAAATTTTATGCATTAAGGGGATGTGTTTTGAAGAAATTCCAGGAAACCTGCATGACAATACATGAACAAGTGGAATGCTTCATATTCCCCCAGCATCTCTTCAAAACATTAATACAGTCAGCAAAATGCAGCTTTATACTATGCTTTGACCTTTGCAGTATTTTATATTTTGAGCAAATGGGCATTCCACCCTTTCCCAGAGGCTAGTGAGACTGTAAACAGGAAGAAACGAGGAATTGCAGCCAATCTAATTACAGAATATTGAAAAGGTCAAAGAAGTGCACCAAGCCAGTTTAATTTGCAAAATGAAAGTTATGAGGAGCCCTTTGATGTGAAAAGTAAAAAAAAAAAGGTAATAGAAATAAAGAGTGTGATCAGTACAGATCCAAATGTCCAGGGGGAAGGAGGAAACCCCACAGAACGTACGTATCAGGAATGGGGAAAATGTAAACCCCTTTCAATGTCAAATGCTTCAAAGTGCCAAACAACAAAGTCTATCTACAAGTGGTTTTGCACTAATATCCCAACATACTTAAGTCAGAATTTAATTGCACTAATAGAACTGCACCAGGGTTAATAGCAAACAGCTCTGGCAGAGCTACTGGTGTGCTGTCCATCCCTGCATGGCCACAATGTGCTCGGCCAGAGTCAGTCCCATGGGGCTTTACACACACTCTGTGCCAGGGAAATTGCTTCCAAATAAACTCCTCTGAAAGAAAAACCAGACCAAAATCAAGCCAGTGCATGAGAAAGAACAAAGCTTCACAACTGAATACCAGTAAAATGATGGGACACAAATAAGTTGCATATGGAGCTGTGTAATGCATTTAAACTAATGAAAGTAAAGAAATACTAACTGTGAAAGGAGGAGAAAGAGAGCAAGGAAAGTAAAAGAGGACTGTTCTAGAAAGGCTCTGGAAAGCATAGACCAACCCAAAAAGGTTTGGGGCAGACAGACATGGTCCTGAAACATGGCAAGAGTTGATTTTGTTGCTAAACCACTGTCAAAGAAGGGAAAAGGGGAAGAGGAGACACGTGCCTGGGGTGATGCATTGTGCTGCTGCTGCAGTCCTGTCATTAGCAGGGTCTTGGGGAAGGCAGCAGGAACTGGCCCTGCCACAGCAGACATGAGAGCAGTGCAAGGCACTGGGTTACACAAAACCCTGCCAGTGTTTTGTAAAACCCCACAGAGGTGGTACCTTTTAAGAAATATTCAGCCAATGCTAGAACATAACTTGCTTAATTTCTACAAAATACAGATATGTCAGCTTCAAGGCTGCATTTCACTCCTTTTTGTTCCTAGAAGCAGGACAGCTATTTAAAAGAGCAGATGGTATTTACAGCTGAGCATCACAAGTAGGTGAAGAGAACCTGTAAGATTCTGGCAGTGACAGGGGAAAAACATAATAAAGGCCATCTAGTCTCTGAAGCAAAACATTCCTGGCTCCTCTGCCTCACCTCACTTGCTCACAGAGTGTCATTGTCCAGTACAAGCACAAGAGTTTTAATTCACAGAAAATCACAAAAATGTCAGATCTCACTGTGAGTTTATCCAAACCATTGAGAAGGTGCCCAAGTTATTCCTACTACAGTTACTGCTGCTTTGCTCCTTCTTGCAAACAGGAGGAATTCTTTAGTAAATGTTCTCTAAGATCAGGATGGATCCATGCCACATAAACTGAAAATTTCAGTGAAAACACATATATTACCAGTTACCATTAACTGCAGCTCTAACCTCTGCTATTTGTCAATTCTCAAAATATTTCTCATTCAGATCCCAGTAGTCATAATGAGGAGAGTCATCCATCTTTATTACTTCAAAGGGAATATATTACCATTTAAAGTGTCACTTAATTTTCAACACCAACTATGTATTTTCTGGTGAACAATTTACATGGAAACCACATCCACAGCACACAAAGATGATGATTAATGTTCAATCAAATATAACAGAGTTTCATCCTAACAAATATTTTGTTATCACCAGTCGCTATGATTTATTATGATCTATAAAACTTGTGCTCTCTCCCTCTTTAAATAAATAAAGAAATAAATAAATAAACAGGAAAAAGAAAAAAGAGACCATCTTTATAAAATGAATCTGTGTTCCCCACACAAAAATTTAGTTTCTGATCATTTTCAAAACAGATGAAAATAGCATTATGAAATGTCACAAATCACCCCCTCCTAATAGAAAGGCCGGCCTGCAGCAGGCTCTGATGCGGCCCCTGTGAAATCCTCACACTTATGGTTCCCATTCATCTCTGCTCTGCTGTTCAGCTCAGCTGCAAAGGAAAATTCTCCTGCAATTATAGATCCGGGGCCAGCCCCTGAGGAGGTGCAAGCAGCACAGCTGCATTAGCCAGCTCCTTCTCTTCCACAGCATTGCCTGGGCAGCACTGAGGACACTGCTGGGACTGAGCTCCGCAGAGTCGGGCTCAACTCACTGGGTCCCTCCCACTGACAGCAGCACATCAGCACCCAACAGGGAAACCCCGGGGGGTCAGGGATCACAGGGAAAAAGGGCAACAATAGTAACAGTCCCATGTAAGAGTTGTGTTACACGCCTTCAAATCCTGCCACTCACCTCTCTGCCCCCCATTTCTAAACAGTGTTTAGAATGGTCCCTGCCTCAAGCTAAATCCCAAGAAACAGTTTTGAGCAGCTCCATATTCTGGTAAATTTAGTATCGTGGACATGGGCCACTGCACACCAGATGGCTGCAGGGCTGGGAATGGTCCTCTGCACGTTTGAATATAAATATGGGTTCTCTACCCTGGCACTTCATCACTGTATTTTTCAGCTTTTTCACTTGCAAGAAATGGAAGACAATTTTTTTTTCTACTTCATTAAAATGGTTTGAGACCCTTAAGTGAAAATTGCTGTAAAACTGTAAAGTTCTCTTAATAAAGAAAACTGTAACATTTTTTCGGTATATCAACAACAAATTTTGATTCCTGAAGAGGCAGCTGACAACTACATTATTGATTCAGATTCACCAGCTGATAAACTATCATAAATTCCTCCAGACTCTATGAGAATGCATAGACCACTGGTTCTTCTCAAAGAAAATGAAGGCTAATTTTTCTGTCTCTCTGATTTATTTTAATATGCAGCAAAAATAAGAGGTATAAATACTAAATGGTGTTTCAAAACTAAATACAGAGGAAAGCACAAATTTCAGTAGTCATTCTGTCTCTGTGCAATAAAAGGATATATTTTTCTTTATGGAAAAGAACCCAAAATCACTTGCAATGATCATATTTTTAAATAAGAAACCTTCCATACAATGCCTATGAATTTTTCAAGGTAATGCAGCACACACAAAATTATAAGAAAATGCAACTATCCTGAAAACTTTATCTCTTGGCCTTAAAAGTGCACTCTCTGCAAGAATATTAATTTTATAAACAAAACTTCCATAAATAAAAGTACTTTACATTATCTGGCAAGAATGGCAGAAGGAGATTAAAGGATCAAGACTATATAAAAGAATAATTATGGTTAAGAAAGGACTAACACTTTCCATATGGCAAATGACACCAAAAGCTCCTCCCATTAAAGGGGAAGCCAGCAATACCAAGTACAACACATTTGTTCACTGCAGAAATTTTTAAAGGAAATGCAAACGTCTCAGAGCCTGTGACACACATTCACCTGCCAAACAGCTGTGGTGGCCCAAAGCACTGCCAGCCTCCTGCTGCCTTCTGCCAGCATCCCTCCAGCCCCTGCCGGGGGGGACACACCAGTGCACTCGACCCACCGAGGGCAAAGCTGGTGCTCAGCTCACACCCCTCAGGGGCTGAGTTCAAGCCAACACACTCCAGCTTCCCTGGGGGCCAGGAGGGGGCACGTGCTTTTTTTATCTCACCTGTTCCAAGGTAGCCTGAGAACTTCTGGCAAAGAGGTGGCATGGAAAGTTAGGGAAGTGTGAGCTGGACTAACACATTAAACCATCGCAGCAAGACTGATGAGGGTGTGCCTAAACTCTCCCTTTTTAGCAAAGTCACCTTAACTACAGTAATCTACAATTTCCTCTCTAAGAAGTGGTTCTACTTACAAAGACCAATAACTGCAGTTTTGCTAACGTGGGGTAGAGGAAGGAAAAGGAGTCTGTCTTACTAGCAAAGACCAGGATGAGGAGCTGAGGAAGCTGCTGTGCTGATACTGTGCATCTGCACGTCTGCTGTCAGCACTGCAGCTCCACAGGCAAACACTGCACCACCTTTCTCCAAGATTTTTAATCTGCAATGCAAGGCAGGTGCTACCAAACCATTAATTAACTCAGAACTTGTCTTCAAAAAACATATCTCAAAAGCAAGGCTGAGGCTCGCAGCCCTGAAGGCTCAGACAACAGCACCAACAGCAATGCTACAAAAGATGCCGTGGTGCAAAAGGGTCTTTTCGAACATGTTTGACTTTATTTTCACTTTAACATTGGCAGATTCACCTTTTCCCCCACTTTGTCTCTGCTAAACAAGAAAGAACAAATGCCCAAAGATGCATGCAACCAGCACCATAGGCCTTCAATCAAAAATAGATCCTGTTTCTAATGAACTTAAAACTCTATCACCCCTGTACTGCCTGTTTTCTGACAGGCAGTAGAGGTCCTATGGATGTTACTTTTATTTTCACAGATCTTGAATTCTAAATGCATTTCACAACTTATCCTTAAAGCATTTGCCTTCACTATGGTCTTCCTGGCTCCCTTCACTTTCAAAAGCAGTTATTTCCCTGACATGACGTTAAATTTTCTCTTACCTTACAAGTAATCATCTTGTCTACTGTAGTATTTAATTCCACCAACACAAGTACAAAATGACCGAGGTGAGATGATCTGTAAAGCCAGTTATTTTGTGATTTCTATTTAATTTAATCTGATGAAAGTGGATTAGGTCAGAGTGCCTCGAATGCTTAGTTAGTGATCCACATATGAGAAGCACCATCCCCAAGAACATTTCTGGACAGGGTGTGCTACAGAGAAAGAAACACGTAATTTCTAATACAGAATTATATTTTTCATTTCAGACTGTCCAATTATGATAAATTACAGAGACATATTAAAAATCCTCTTCTGATAAAGAAAAAAAGGTAGTGTTTTAAAGTTTGCTTTTCAGAAAGTTCTTCTCCAGAGAAGAACTACGTTATTTTGAAAGTGCCATATTAAGAATCCAGTTTAGGTGCAATCAATGACTTGGCCAACTTGCCACAGCTTTCCCATTCGTAAAACAGTTTTCCCTAGTTCCTTTTTATCACTCATGTTTCTCTTGGCTTTTTAAATTTTTATTGAGTCTGCACTGCAGCTACACCAGAAAAGCTCTGATCTCTGCTGCGCCTCCAAGCATTATTCTATCACATATAAGGTGATTCTGAAACAACTCTCCTGTAATTAAAACATCTCTCTGAAGCACCTGTAAACTTTACAACCAGATAGGAACTTTAATTCAAAGATGCTACAGTTGTGTTTACAGCTATTATCTACATTCTACTTTATTTGGGGTCACAAACCTGATACGAGCTTCCAATGGCAACAATCAGTCTCATTCCACATAACATAATACTAGAGTACATACACAGATCTTTAAAAAACACTTTATACTCTAGAAAAATATATTCTGGCACAGTTAGAAAGGCTGAAGTGCCACCTAACTGATATCAGTTCACGAAGGTCAGTTAGAAGAAAGATATAATAAAGTGATATTGAAGGTAAATTACTCTGCCTCTGGAGATTTTCAACTGAACACAATTACAGTCATGCTTCTAGTGGCAGCTGCATACTAAAAAGAATTTTTCCATATTTAAAGTTGATTGAACGATACTTTTTTTTAAAGTACACTAAATTGTTGTGTATTTCAGCCCAAGTCACTCTAAAGGAACTGAGCCCTGCAAGTAAATTGGTTATATTTCTGCTAAGACTATATTAAATAAGGCCAAATTCCTTTGTGGCTGGCAATGTATCTTTCATGAGGCTCCATTCTGCTGGAATACAGAGCTTTCTAGGCACTGAGCCGAGGAAGGTCAGAGCCTGTAAGAGGGTCTACTCCAGAATAATGTAACCCCAATCATTCACCCAGCAGCCCTGCCACCACACATATTGGAGCCACGCGATAAGTGAAGAGCTCAGACAAATAATCTTTGCTTTTTTGTTGAACAACACACATTTCCAGTTTCTCCTTCAGTATCCACAGCTGTGCAGCAAATGCGGGGCACTTCATTTATCAGAAGACAACAGTGCTGACAGAGGTAGCACAATTAGGCAGCCTCTTCCATCTGTTAAATATATGCCTCTCTCTTCCCTCTCAGCTTTCTTCTTCCTTCTGCAGCGGAGGAGCACAAGTAGTTTTATGCTAAATATTTTGGCCATGTATTCCAGTTTTGCCTTATTCTTCTCTAACTGACAAGTCAAATTCCCCATGTCAGACCAGCACAGTCATTTATGCCACTCATTGTTTGCTCACAAAAGTATGTATTGAGAATATAATGCAGCATTGTCAGATCAGAATGACAGCTGATGATAATGCAAGTTCCTCTGTATTCTGGTTGCCAATATTATAGTCTAACTCTTATTGAGGTTTAATGCTCAAGGGAAAAAGAGAGTGAAGCTCTTACTTCAGACTTCAGCTAGTTCCAGTTTAGGAAGAACATTGCTCAATGACAGCAAATTAAATAAATTCAAAAAAAAACAAAGTTGGGAAGAAATTCTGAAACAAAAAGATGTATAATACATTCTGAAGATCAATGACTGAAGGTCTCAAGATGCACAAGCATCTTTCAAACAATCTGTTCTATTATTTTACTGGTGCTGGTTCACAGGAAGAAAAACAAATTGGCTCTCAGTGCCATTTCAGAACCCTCATTCAGTCTACAAATGTAGCTCAAATTTGTGGCTGGTGCCACCATAAGGTAATAAAGAATGAGATTTATCATTCAACATACAATGGATTCAGACCAGAATATGATTCCTCCTCAGCAGTGGAGGATATTTTTTTTTTTTTTTTGTGAGGGACTAGAACCTTCCTTAGATCTTGAATTTACTGCCAGTTGTTTTGTAGGAAAAAAAAAAAAATCATAGTAAGTAAAACCAAACCAAGACAGTCAGCCTCTGCAGTGGCCCAGCTGTCCCAAAGCTTTTGCTCAAAGCTTTCTCTCCCCTTCTGTTCACAGCCTGCACTTACTCCTCCAGCAACCACAACATAAGCCAGTTCTCTTACAAATTGAAAACATTTAAAGGGAACGAAGTTGAGAAGAGAGTAACAAGCATATGGTTAGGCTACAAACACTTTTAAAAACAACAAGTGCCAGCAGTTTCTCCTCCTATCTTCAATTCCCCCCTCTGGTTATAGCCTTTCCTTCTGACTATGAACGCCCAATCCCTTCAAATTTTGGAAGGTTGAACCTCAGAAAAACCCCCTAAATACTTCTTCCTGGATACAAATTCTCTTCAATCCTTTAATAGCAGGCAGAAGCAATGTGTTTGGGAGAGATTACCAACTGCAGATTAAGGGATTTCAAGAATCCTTACAATAAACCAGAGGAAGAAATATTTGGATCTGGAACAACACTCATGTGATATTAAGAATAATTCATAGAATCGCAGAATTGTTTGGGTTGGAAAGGACCTTAAAGATCATCGACTCCCAATTCCCCCCATCATGGGCAGGGACACCTTCCACTAGACCAGGTTGCTCAGGGCCCCATCCAACCTGGCATTGAACATTTACAGGGATGGGGCAGACCCAGTTTCTCTGGGCAACCTGTGCCAGTGCCTCACCAGCTCACAGGAAAGAATTTCTTCCTACTTTCTAATCTAATCTAATGTAATCTACTCTGTCAGTTTAAAAACATTACCCCTTGTCCTATAACTACATGTCCCTGTAAAAAATCCTTCTCCAGATTTCTGGTAGCTCCTTTAGGTACTGGAAGGTGCTCTAAAGTTTTCCTGAAGCCTTCTCTTCTATAGGCTGAACAACCTCAGCTCTCCCAGACTGGCTTCACAGGAGAAGTGCTCCAGCCCTCTGATAATTGTGATATTAAGAACATTATCATCACATAATTTCTGTATGTTCTGAAACTGTGGTATTTAGAAGGAGATCCATCTGTTGGTAAGCAAAAGAATAAATATAAAACTATATATGTAAAATCAATTTAAATTTCCTGGGGCATATCCAGTAGTGTGTTTACTTATTCCATTTTTTTCATATGGCATTTCCATCTTTATCTCCTACTGACACAAAAAAGAGCAAGGTAGAGTTTAAAGCATGCAAAATTTTCATTCTCTTTCTCCCTTCTGAGGAAGGCTACTCAGGAAAGTCAGTCCCTGATACAAAGCGATTAACTTGGGTGAAGAGCACGGTTATAATGGAAATTTTCTAGTTGTTTTGCACAGCAAGGGGGAAGAAAGCTCACTCCAAGGAAAATTTTCAGAGGCCGTCCTGCTTTGCTGCAATTTTACGCTCACGCTTCTCGCTATCAGCAGAGATTCAACACCCACGGGATTAGTTCCCCTTCTCCATTAGCCCATCTTTAAAGATTTGGACAATAAATAAGCAATAAACTGTGGCATACTACAAACAAGCCTCTCTGTCTCCTCGGTTCATTTTGGTCTTCTCCACTGCAGTTCCTGACAGCACAGTGACTTGCTGGCTGCAGGCCCTCTCTGCTGGGAAAGCAGCAGCACTGAAGGCTCCCAACATCTGGGCTGCAGCAGAAGGGGACCCTGCAGTTTCCCAGTGCTCCTCCAGTGCATTCCATACCACAGGTATGACAACAAAGGGAAAATACTGACACTCGGTTTAGGGGGGGCTATTGTAAAAAGGTTGACTTGTGTAAGCAGCTATAAACCAGGAGATGCTTTCTGAATACAAATTCGTGGATTCCCTCTGACAGACAGAATGGGGTTAATTTTTCTCCTGTAGGGAAAAAAAATAACAAGAAAGTATGGAAGACAAATTTTAGAATTAACCCAGAACAATCCTTTATGTTCATCAACACGCTCTAATCACCAGGAATACCACAAGCCTGCAGTTCAATCCCTCCCTTGAGTTAGAGCTTCCAGAGCAGTACAGTGCTTATGGGCATCCATGTCAGTTGGGTGTTCAGCTTTAAATAAAGAAGCAGGGACTAATTAATCTTCTAATGTGCAATACTCTTGAACATGCACACACAATTTCTTTCTTGAAAATGAAATAATCCTAATTACACATATGCTTTCACAAAAAATTTTTACCCCAGAAGTTTGGTGCCAGCCAGCCTGGCACAGGCTTCATGCAGTGAGTCACAGACCATCACCAGGACACTGTGCCCCCTGTTACATGCTTTTGCTTTAGAAATGACAGTCCTAATAAATATTCTCTAATACTACCATAAGCGTGACTAACATCAGGTTTTTTATAAGCTCTGAAGCCCACTCACTGCAAAATTGCTGTCTGCAGAAACTCAAGCCAGCAATGACTGTGTGGTTAATGGAAAGCTGATGTGTCTCAGTGAACCTTTAGCAAGAATCTAAATATGAGGATTCCAACAATATGTTCCGAAGAGTTTAATCAATACTTTTTTGTTAGCACAAACATTAGTTTGCCTTATTACATGATATTATTAACTTCCAACTGTGGGTAATTTTTATGCCCTAGGCATTCAGCTCGAAGCAGTTCTTCCTGTGAATGGCTCAGCTTGACCAATTATAAAATAGGGGGAATGTGTATATGCAGGCCCGATTTAGCATGGAATGAAATTCTTTTTCACTAATAGGTCTTTAGTTTCCTCTGTACGTACACATACAGCAAGGTCTGAGGGAAAAAGATTTCAGAAACTGGATTTCTTTTTAAGAGAATTAAAACCTGAGGGGCAAAGACAGTCATACTCTCATCCATAAGTCCCTTCTCATTCACAGTCCCACCAAGCTTAATGAGAGCTTTCACGTACCCAAATATCACCAGGATTTAAAGCTGCAGGTAGTTCTCTTCACTCCTGGATATAATCACTGTCTCCCACCCCTCATTACCCACCCCCAATATTTGTGTCTTGGTTCATATTTTACGCCCCTTTGTGGCACATCCAGCAACAGTCCCCCAGCTGTCGGTGGCTGCAGGGACACCCTCCCACAGCCTTTCCAGAAGCAGAGGGGGAAAAGAATCCCAGGACTGATAACCTTTCATCTCTCAGCACCAGCCAGGCCAGGCCTGTTCTGGGCTGTGTGCTGACCATCACCACCCTGTGCACTCATACATCATCTACTAGCATATCAACTGTTTCCAGTTGATAGTGCTCCTGACATTTTTCATCTACAATCTTACTGTCTGAGCAGCCCAACATGATAAAAATTTTCCTGAGCAGTTTTTCAGAATTTTTTTGCCAACACGAATAAAAATGGCCGATGCATAGGGGTTTTTTTATTAAATAGTTTTGATTGATAAAGCTTGACATGTCTTAGCATGTTTTTTTGCTTCAGTGTAGGGTAATCACTTGATTCTTCTCTGTCATACCCAGAAAGACATTTTAAAGCATAAGATTTCCAGTGGGTTCTGTACCTCACACAAAATTGATTTCAGCACATACAGTACTACTGGTGTCTGATACTGATGAATTACCCAGCTAGAGAAACACAATTTCTACTAAATCAACAAATAGTTTCCTATAAAGGCCATAAGATTCACTCAGTTTCTACAACAAAAGCTCCCATTTTCTCTTCATTAATCCTTGTGAGATTCAACAGACAAGAGAAAATTCCTGCTAGCTAGCCTTATGGTGTTCTTAACCATTTTGAAGAGAAGATTAAAGAAAACCCAATCATCAAACCAACAGGTATTCATTTAAGTTGTGAGTGACCCAGGGGAGTCTGAGGCCACTATTCAAAACTCTTGTCTCTTATGATTATGGAAAATTACGTATTCTCCAACTGATCTCCCAACTTAGATTACTGAAAAGCAATACTTCAAGCACTGAGAACACCACCGAATTCCCAACAATCTCCTCCAAAACAAAAGAGGTGTACCTAATTTGAAGATAACACTTTTAAATTAATTTTGAGTAATTTTTATATTATATACTATTTTCTCATATTTTAAAACCTACAATAGCCCAGTTTGTAAACATTATTACTCAGTTTTTCTAAAAAAAACCCAACCAAAAAAAACACTGAGATTCAGAATGGGGAAAGTCATTTTGATGCAGCCATTTTGCTTTGGAGTGAAATGCAGAAGGGAAATGCATTCATGTGGCATTTCATCAAATAAGGAAAAGCAGTTCTCTATTCTTTCAGTGTTACTGCTAAGAAAACACTCATTCTTCTAAAAGCCTAAGTGAAATATTATTGCAAATCTTCATTCATGGCTGTAATACGAAGCAAAGGTATACTATACAGTTCCATAGACCTGAGCTCAGCTCAATTTATCCTAAAATCTCTACCTTGCTGCAGTTGTACACAATGTACCTACTGACAGTGCAAGCCAAAAATCAGCCACTGCTACAAATCAGCCACTGCTTTTTACCCACCCTATAAAGTACCATGTCACAACCAAAACAATTTCTCACCCCTACTAAGAGTGTTCTCCCATTTGTTGCATTTTCACTCAGGTGCCTTCATACTCAGCAGAACATCAGTCCAGACAGGCTTTATTTAGGCTACATCACCCAGAACCTTGCATCCATTTGCTTCGGAACTCTCTGATATTTTTAGTGATATACATAGCAGGATCAAGTCATCTGGAAAACTACTTTTTCCTCTCATTTTTTGATAATCTATTCAGTGAAACATTTCTTCCTCTAAATCCACATACTGTTGTACTTGAATTGGTAAGAAGAGGCATTTAAGTCAATATGAACACAGCAGTACAGATAGTATTAGAAACACTTATTATCTGCAAAAAGTTAGAAGTCCAGATGCACACAGAATGTTGATAAGTAGAAGCCAGTGAACTTGATGTTCACATCTGTAAATGCTGGGTCGATAAAGTAACCTTCCAAAGACTAACAAAGACCCATTTATGTCATGTGAAACATCAAATGCTGGCATATCATAAAATAAGGATCCAAAACCAAAGAACAAAAAAACCCCCCAACACTACATTGGCTTTTGTGTTTTAGCAGTGGCTCTACAGCACAGGAAAAAGCAAAGCACCACCCTGACTGCACACCACTGTCCATTTTTTCTTATACACCATAACCAGGAAAATTCCATTCATCTACCGTGTGCTACAGGGATATCACACTTCCAGAGCCAATCTCTGTGGCACTTCCCACATCACTCTTGGAGTTCTTCCTATGAAAAATGAAGGCTATATAAGTTTACTGAGTGCCAGTTTCATAAAATAAAGAATGCAGTTGCTTAGGTCGTGTAGCTGGACTTGGTTCTAGTTTGAGCCATGTTCATGACCCATTCCAACAGCAAGGTCACAGAGTCTGCATCCATGAAAAGCCACCAGCAGTCTCCAGCACTGTTCATTCCCCCTCTCAACTCATAGTTATGCAGATAAGATCAACAAGCAGACCCATATCCTGTAAGCAATACTGTTAGACATGGGCTAACACATGGCACAAAGCAATTCTAGTTCCTTAATTAACAAAGGGGCCTTGAAGCAAGGGCGTCCAGCCCCACCAAGTCCCTGAATGCAGTTAAGCCTCTGGTTCCCCAGAGCAGGTCACAGAGCCTCCGAAGAACAGAGACATGTAAACTCTTCTCCTACACTGTATTAGACTGAAATAATTTCTTCACTCAAGCTTTAGTTGTGTCTAATTATAAATTCTATTAGAGTTGCAGAGATTCATTATTGTCAAGGAAAAAGGAGAGCTACTAAACAACATAATGGGTATGTTGCCTGCTCCAGAGAAACCATCATCTATGTTCTTCAGATCTAAGGTCAATAGTACTTACCCCAGCTACCACCCCCTTTGCCATCAGCCTTGATGTCATTTCTCTTTGATCCCCTCTGTTGCTGCCGTTTCTTCAGCTGCTGTTAAATGCCTGTGAATATGTTCCTCTTAGAGGACTAATTACTACATCATCACGAAAGCTGCTCCCCAACGAGCACGTTCAAGGGCCACGTTCCATTATGCATCAATAGTCCTTGGCCCCACTCACATCTGAACACCTTCTCGTCTCTGACAGGAGCAGAATTTCACGCTGCCCTTAAGAGGAAACACTTTCATACCGTTTGATGCAACTCATTCTCAACAAGGTACTACAATGGCAAACTTCATTTTGTACTCTAAACAGTATGAAGTCAGCTCCCATGATTAACAGGGTGGCCCAAGCTGCCTGTGGAGGTACCTGTGCAGCTCTGCACTGCTGACAGACGTATCCACAGCCACGCAGGAGCTTTACTAAAGACATCCTGTTTATATTAACAGGTGCTACTCATGCATTAGGCAGGAAAAAAAGGCCAAGTGTCCCTTTAAGACTTGTGTCTGAAAACTAGAAATTGTCAGAGAAATTAGTTACTTCTACTAATGAACTTCAAAAGCCTATTTGAATCTATTAGTTTTACCTTTCTATTCCCAAAATGTTTATTACTCTCAGTTAATCATAGGTTAGGGTGGGCTTCTTCTGAAATACTGATGGACTAAAAGACTATTTTTTCCACCCAATTAAATGAACATTAGAGAGAAATACCTCCCTCTTATCACTGAGTCATTTCAGGGAAGTTGCATGGTTTGTTATACAGAAGGACAGGTAAGATGATCACAAGGATTATCTAGTCTTGAAACTAATTCATTAAAAGAAACAGGTACACCTCAAAGAGACTGACATGCACAGTTGGGCTGGTGACAGAAACTGGTCACATTAACAGAGAAGTAATTACTGGAGTAAATGCAACATTCAAGCAGAGAGGGGAAGGTGGTAGGAGTGGCAAATGACAGTGTACTCAGTAAGATCATTAGAGTCCTCTCCTTCACGAGCACAGTCATAGACCAAAGGTCCCTCTACAGTCACCTTCTCTACATAGATGGGCCCTTCCATCCTTAGGGTTCCACAGAAATTTCTAGAGTAGGATGTATTTAACTCTTGGAGCACCCTGAACTACAGAGATCATCATCCACAGCCTCTAATCAACATCTCTGCCAACCAAGCTCTTCGAGGTGAAATTCCTTCCAGCTCTCCCACTAAGAGGCTTTTTGTCTTTGCCAAGGTCACTAGACCATGAGACAATTTTGGCTAGGTTTCCCAAGGCAATGAGCCTTAGAAGTCCTAAAGATAATTTTTGCAGAACTTGTAAGAATTTAATTCACTGAAAGGGAGAGACACCACGTTACAGACACACCACTGACCAAAACAGAGGCTGAACTAAAAACTGTTGCATACTCTCCCTGGCTGCCAGCTCAGAGCCCAGCTCCATACTTCACCATGGACAGCAGCACTGGGCACTGTCAGAGCTACAATTAATTTTGGGAAAGGGAGAAAGCTGTGGGACAGAACACTCAGCTCAGTTTCATTGTTAATGGAATATGCACTGCTAAAGCAGCACCTATTTCAGTGTGTTCACACAAGAAAGTTGTCAAAGTGGCAATTTTTGTGGATACAGAATGTCAGGCTCATCAGGACATTTGAGTCCTTTTTAAAAATTAGGAGTATGTATATCCCTTAGAGGAGATAATACAAAGAGACACCAGATCTCATTTACAGGATATTTTTCAATTTACTCCTATGATGATTTAGATGAGGTCAAAGTATCTTAAATGCTTCTGAAATTCCGTTTGCCAACCTCACAGAGTTCAAAACACTTCCCTTTAATAAACTGGTTATTGCTCTTCTTTTAAATGTCATTATATTTAACATTTCTGCTTTGTTTCCTGCAGCATTAATCTCAGTTATTGACAGTCAGCAGCCATACTCAAGATGAAAGGAATTTACTTGCCATGATTTAATGTGTTTCCCGTCCTGATAATTCTTTCTTCATTCCTGCTGTTTTAAACAAAACTAGCTAGAAGCACCATTTCTGCCTTTTACTTATAACTGCTGGCTGATAAAACAGAAACACATCCCAGGGGCACTTTATTATGTTATCTGCCCCCAGTTATTTTTAAGATGATTAATGATTTGTTCACCAAAGCTATATAATAACTACAAAAGTTCTTTGATATTCCTAAACAACAACAATCTCCCCAATTTCTTAAAGCCCACTGAATAGACATGACTATGTAGTCTGCTGTAAAACTGCTTGCAGACATCCTTAATGAAGGGTTAGCAAAGAACCACTGATTTATATTTTTTCTTACTTGCATTTGGCTATACTATTTCTTGTTTGTTTAGAGGAGGCATTTTTAAATGATAGTTGCAACCCTCAAGCTCTGTTTAATGAATCCTAACTTTAACATATCCAAAGGCACATAAGTACAGTGTTTGCTAGTGTAGGCTGTTTGAGCTTCCAGTTTCCCTCCTTTGTTCCTTCCATCATCTCAGATCATGGTAAATCAGAAGACAAAGAGCAGCATTTTAGGAAGTATCTTAGAATTTCTTAAAATACAGCTACATTTTCATATTTCCAGTGCACAAGCTTCCTGTCACTCCCCCCTTCACGACTCGATTATACTGAAGAGGAGGGACCAGACCTTGTCCTTCCCTGCAAGACCCAGAGCCTCTAATCTTCCATACCTTTGTTCACCTTCTCAATACTCCCTCTGCTTCAACCTCTGATTTTAAGCAAGTTGCCAGAGTTATTGCTACAGATGGATGGGCTGAGATGCAGGTTACACACAGGTAAGCAGGACAATTACTTGCACTATCCTGTGCTGCAGCAGGGAGCTGCTCAAGGAACTTGCTTGGCTAGAGGAGGCAGGGTAGCAGCGACCAGCAGAGGCTAAATCATACTGCAGAGGAGTTGTGCACCAGACAGCATTGCACCAAGCAAAAGGAGAAAAACCAGTTCCTACCCCAAACAGTTTATTTTTATAACACAAGAGGTGGATACAAACAGATGGGGAAGGAGGAGGGAATGAGAAGACACTTCGATCAGATCATCAGCACCCAAAGTGTTGTCAAGACTCTGGGAGGCAACCTGCCAAAACCAAACTTTAATGAGATTTTTAAGGGGGTGGATGCTCATTAATTTTAGACAAAAAAGTGTAAACATCAAGGGCTTACAAACCCAGTTCAGTTCAGAGAAGAAAATGCCATTCTACTGAGAGGAACAGCACTGCCTCTCTCAAGTGGGCACCAAGCACCAGCTGTGCATGTGTTGGCCTTCTCCAAAGGACTCTGGACAACCCTGACACCTCCTCACCCTCACATTTAAGACTCCTATGGAAGAAAAACAAATACACAGGCCAGGGGGACATTGCACAGCTACCTGATTTCTCTTTCAGGAAATGAGATGTGGACTTTATTTTATTTTTAAAGAAAGATTTCCATTACACTTTCAGAAGATCAGGGCTTTGTAGAGTCTGAGGTCCTGTTGATTTACAATATGAATAAATGTTAAGATTCTTTTTCAACTGCAATTTTCAAATATAATTAGAGAATTTTTATTATAAATCTAAAGCGATAGCTAATTGTTTTTTTTCTGTTCCAACACAAGGTCATCACTACACACAAAGAAGCAAGATAGATTTGGGGCACTGTTTGCTTAAGGGCTAATTCTCATTCCAAATAATGATTAACAGGAGATCAAAAAAGGGTGATGTTGAATGGAGTAAAGCAATTAAATGATAAAATACAAATGGAAAACGAAAAGCATTTGTAGCTAAATGAACATACACCAAGTGACCAATGGTTTCAGGGGATTAGATTCTCATGGTAATAATTACATATTAATGTAATCAGTAACAGCCTATATTCATTATTCAGTGGAAATGAAATAAAAGCACACACAATTCTCCCACAATGGATATTCAGTTTAGCTAAATTACAAAACACAAAAAACTTGGTACCAAGGAGTGCCCATTTGGAAGATGGTTCTGCTGCCCTTACCAGCCTGAACAGTGTTTTAGAGCACAGTTGGGATCAAGCATGGTTTGACCTGAGGATTTTGCAACTTTCAAAATTCTTGGGAAGAGAGATATTTATTAGATGTGGACACAGATACTCTTCCTTTCATGCAAATTAATTCATTTTCAAGCATACTGGACATGCACAAGTTTACACAGCACAGCTCAGAGTGATCAGCTCAGTCTTAAGTTCCCCAGGCTCTCATTTTAAGATAACAGAAGTGTCCTGGAATTTGCTTTAGCAGCCTGTTCCACAGCAATACTAATCAGAATGTATTGTGATTGTGAAACCATGGATTAACACGGTGTACTCTGAGGCTGACACTTTCAGTTCTAGATTGACCACAGAGAGCTGTTTTCTTTCTTAAACTGAAGATATACCGCATCCTTACCATGCTGTTCATTCATCCTCTTGACAGGTGTGCTCTAGCAAGAAGTGCTGCAGTCAGCTCAGCTGTATCTATTTCACCAGCAGCTCCTTCAGGGAAACACCCCCACACACAGCTCCAAGCTTCACTGGGCCTCCCAGCCTAAATAAATAAATAAATTTGGATGTTAGAGGTTTAAGGAAAATAAAAGCACTTCAGAAAGTGGTAAAAGCAGTTCATTAGACAAACTCGCTCTTCTTGTGTCAGAAAAGAACATCTTTGCACAGCTTTGCACTTGTGTCTGGGAGGAGATCAAACTACACTGCCATGACTGTGTGAGTTTGCCAATGGATACCAAAAATACTGTCTCCCTGGACAGAGGCCTGTGTTGAATAAAGCAGGAAGTAGAAGTCTGTCCTTGGGATGAGATTTGCAATACATCAGAGATAAAATTGGAAAGTTCAAAAAAGCCTCTCACTTCCTACTGACAGATGCTTCTTGATACAACTGCATCTCACGTGCCTCTGGGTACCTTGTGTGGTGCATGGCAAAGAACCAAATACCACAGAGAACCCAGCCTATGAGAGAATGAGGGCATCAGGCAGGTGCAAACTACAGCTCTTCTGAGCAGAGCTGCTGAACCCACATATTGATTTTTTTTCCTTAATACGTAATTCCTTTGTTAGAAAAAAAAAAAGAAAAAATGTATGTATGAACCTAAAACTCAAAGCTTTCTACCAAAATGCTACTGTCAGCAGCAGAAAGAGGCTGAGGCAGGAGCACAGCAATGAATGCAAGAGGCAGAAAAATGGCAGCAGGGAAAAGGAGGCAGCAACCTCACCAGCAGACAAGTATGAGAAAGGTTGTCTTACTCATATCCGAAGTATTTCCCTTACTTTTCATGCCAGAGCACCACCAAATATAAAATGAAAAATGTATAATTTTCATTCTTCTTATGTTCTATGACACTCTGCCCTGTTCCTGGCACTCATTTGCATATGGCTCATCAGAGCAGACTGGGGCATGACACTCTGATGCACCACTAGAAAGGACAAAGTCTACTGAGTACAAAAATGTCAGCAGCCCCCTCCTCTCTCTTCTCAATCAAATGACAGGAAAACTGGAGCTTTGTTTGTTCATCAAACTGGGCCAAGAGAAGGAAAGCTATAGAGACAACCCATTACATCACTAGAAGTCACTTTATAACAACACAATACAACACAGAAGTGTTACAAAACAGTGCAGTTTTGAGGAAAGAGTGGGGAGTGTGGTAGAGGAGCCTAAGACAGATGTACTCATGGCAGCAACTCAGCTGAGTGTCATTTCCTCACACGTGATCTTCTCTCTCTCCCCTCCATGTTATCTCCCCTCTTAGCTTGCCCCTTCTCTTCCCCTCAGTCACTCCTCCCACCCCTGTTGAGAGAGGTGCTCATGGTCTTCATTCATCACACTGCAACTTCTATTTTCTATCCCTTCTTTCCTCCTTCCTTGCAGATCCTTTTAGCTGTTCCTGGCATTTCCTAGTCTCTCCTCTTAGAACACAAGCATGATTCAGTTGTTCCCATTTTAAAGCTCCTAACCTTTAACTAGACTTTGGTCTTCCATTTCATTTCCTCTCTAATACACTTCTTGCTTGCTATTTCTACCCCTCACTTGGCATTTTTCTGAATTTGTTCTAACCAAGATGAACAACAGTCTTACTCAAGTCTCAGAAACACGATTTTGTTCCCACTGCCCCATCCAACATTTCCATTATACATGACCGTGGTGCTACGCTTGAAATGTCATCTTTTATCAATCCTTCTTCTCCTCTCACTTTTTGAGGTATCTTTGACATTATCTTAGGTGGAATTTCCCCACAAGTTCTGGCAAGGCTTCACAAACATGATGACTTTGGCCTTCATTTTTCCCTCCCATAGCACTTCCCCAGCTGCAAGCTCACAGTTTGTCAGCAGAGAGAGAGGGGAGCTGAGTCAGAGATCCACTCCTCCTCTCTTTGCTCCAACAAAAGAAATTTATATGCATTCAGAAGTCTGTGGCCAACTTTTACTCTCTTGTCTCAACACTGGCATAATTTGTTCAGATCAGCACAGAGGGATTATAATCAGAAATACAAAACAAGGCTCTCAAATACAGATAAATGGTGTACCAGTAACTTTACATGAATTACAAAAATACCAATTAAAGATTGTTGATAGAATAAGCAGTAGTGTGAATCAACACCTGAGTGAGTTAATTTTCAAAAAAGGTTGAGTGCTGTTTCCTGCTATGAATAACAGCCAGTAGGAGGGTGCAAGGAAGGACTATTCTCAACATCTCAATTCTAGCCTTAACTAGACAAAATTAACCACTGTCTCAATGTACCATTTCCTGTGCACCATAATATAAAATCATTGAACAAAATCTTCCCTTCTTGACTGCCACTTTAATAAAAAGTACAACTTCAGAAGAAACAGTCATCTTAATTTGTGCAGAAAACAAACAAATCCTTAAGGCTGCTGAGCAGAAAAAAATGTGTTTCAGTGGCTTTAACTGAAAAAGCACAAATGCATCATAACAGAGTTAAAAACTGCTCAGGCTATGGAACCTCCTACAGTGAGTTTCTCATCCTCACCTAGAATAGAAGTCATCCAGTCTGAGGGATGAAGCCACAAAATCATTGACATCACATTCCTAACTATGGAATGATGGAAAGATCATTTAAGACACAGCTTCTCTGACTCTGCAAAGTAAAGGGAGTTCTCTTCCTTAGACTTAGATGAAAATACAGTACTTTTGTTTAGCACTCATATCAAAAACAATATAAAACATATTTTGTGAAACTATCAAGATCTACAGTGATGGAAAAACCTTGTAATCCACTTACTGAGGTAATCAGAGAAAATGGATTAGTGAAACTGCATCACTAAATGTTCTAGAAAGCACCAAGAACAACTACAAAGTCTGGAAGTATAGGGTAACATTCTCAAAAAAGCAGGTTGTAACTCTAAATTAACTCATGACAAGGTACTGGCTAGCTATCACTGGGAAAGTTGTTCTTCAAAGGGTTTTCCAGAGTTCAGTGTATAGGACAAAAATAACACTTATTTGCTTCTTTTGTACAACAAAATGAAATCCCAGTTTCTCCAAGAGGCAGAATGCAATGGGAGTGCATCACTGCCAAACATGCACCTTCACACTCTGATCCATGGGCAGATAGTCCTTTGCACTTTTATCTGGGGGTGTACTGTGTAATTCAGGAACGACACACTGACAGAAGAAGCCTCTTCCACAGTGTCAACTGACACACCTCCCGTAGCTAAACATGAGCTCAGAGGGGCTGCACTTCAGCTACTTAAAAACTCACAGCTAAGGAAGGGCAATGATAAATAAATAATTTGTTGATTTTCTTTTCACTTGCTAGTGGTACAACTGGCAACCACTCTCAGCTTGGAAACATTCCTCACTGGGAATAAATTACAATTCCAGACCAGCCTGATCACTGACATAACAGAGCACTGCTTCCATTTTGGTCACTGAATCTGAGGAACACTTTCCCAACAGCCTAACAAAGAATGAGATCAAGGTTCCATTTACAACAGTTGATGGCCCCTTTCCAGATAGTTCCTCTTCAAAGGAAAAGAAGAGAAGGATTGATCTTTGCTGAGCCTCACACTCAAATTCAACAAAGTGCAGTTCAGAACTATGTGCTGAGAACACAAAATTTAGCCAGAAACTGAATACAGCTTAGAGCTTGCAATATTATTTCTATCTTGGTGAACTTCAAAGTAGAGGTAGAACTGTTGGCCCACTTCCCACATAAAAAAAGTAAGCATGTCTCTCTGATTAACAGCACATGTTCATTCTCCTCCCAGATATACCCAAAATAACCCATGCTTTCTTGCCAATGGGATTATTATGAAAAATAAAAAAATTTTAGTCGAGTTTAACAATACTGTAAATGTGAAATAAGCTAGGAACTTACATGAGACAAATACCAAACTACTGATTTAGTTCAACCACACAACAAAATACCTTGGTATCATTTATGGCACATGTAACTGTTACTGAGATTGTATGAAGCACTAATTCATTCCATTTCTTTTAGATTCAATACCTAAGAACATGAGAGGCTTAAAAGCGATGTTACCATCAAGATTTTTGGCTTCTTTAGGAATGTGCTTTGCTAGAGAGTAGGCTATGTGAGCCTACACATTCAATAGAAACTCCCACAAGTCAGGCTTGCGTGCAGACTCTGAAGATCGTGGTTTAACAGAGCCTGAATAAAGCCTGCAGCTGTCAGCCAGACATGCTCCATTCATTACTTCAGGAGTATTGTAGTCACTCTCTGAGAACTAAAGGAGTTTGTGTCCAATTATCCCTTCCCTTCTTTTTCCAACACTAGGGCTCCAAGAGCAAGAATGTTTTTGGTGAAAGGACTTGAACCCTATCTGCAATACTTTTGCTGAGAGCTCACTCCTGTTCCCATTTCAAGAATAAGGTATCTTTAGCTGTCTTCATGGAAGCTAAGCTAGATTCAGTCCACTCTTATTTTCCTCTCCTCCCTGGTCTTCTGGCAGCTCACTTGAACCTCTCAGAAGCCCCCAGCACACACTGCAGGTGCAACGTTGCCTTTCTGAGTACAAGTCTCTCAACACAACACTCCAACGACTCTATTGTAAAAAGCTGTGAGGAAGATGTCTCCTCTTGGATTCCTTGAATTTCTCACTGCTGGGCTTCATGCACCATCAGGACAAGAAACACAGACCTCTAACAATCCTTGAGATACCCATAAGCATAACCAGCATGTAACCATTAGTTCTCTGCCTCACAAACATTCCAGAGACAAAAGTAATTAATTCAGGAACAGACCAAATAAAACATTTTCAGAAGATGGAAACACATTCTGCTGAATGCAGGAGTAATACTGGGTGCAAAAAAACTCTGCAGTAATAGTGCAGTGTTGTTCTTACCTGTACAGGGTCTAACCCCCAAAAGGAGCACTTTAGGAGAGTCAAATGAAAGGTTTCTCAATCCACAATTCCTAATGTTATCAAGAGCTCTGTCGTGTAGCAGAGTGACATCTCACATTTCAGAATAGAACAGACTATTTCAGTTGGAAGGGACCCACCATGATCATCCAGTCCAACTGCCTGACCAGTTCAGGGATGATCAAAAGTTAAAAAATGGTCCAAATGCCTCCTAAACACTGACAGGCTTGTGGAATCAACCGCCTCTCTAGGAAGTCTGTTCCAGTTTTTGATCATCCTCTCAGTAGAGAAATGTTTCCTAATTTTGACTGAACTGTATAAACTTGGTGCTGCCCCAGAGATTTATATGTTCTGAGATTTAAACATGCACATCTACTAGCTTTAAAATGTATCTTCAAAGGTACACCTCAAAAATCCCTTCCAAATCCAAGAGATTTAAAGAGATCATAGAAAATTTTAAAAAATATGAACACAGAAATGCCATGGGGCAGAACACAGCCATGTCCCTCAGCTGCTTGTATAGGACTTCCAACAGCAAGAGAAAGGCAGGTCAGAAGCACAGTAATACATCAGCACATTAAGAACTGAAGCTCCCTCTGTACCACTCGTGTTACACAAAGACCAAGGACTATTTAAAGACCAAAGTTGACTCAGATGCACGATGTTCTGAAAGCGATCTGAGCCCTCTAGTGATGGAGAAAAATAGTGAACCGGCCACTCCTTCCAGTAAGGAAATGTTTCTCAATACACTTCAAGGTGAAGTGATGATAACACTGCTGACTCCTTAAGTACATGACATCCTTGCATTTTTCCTTCTAATAAAAGATAAACCAACAATACAGCTGAGCCATATGTGGAAAGTACAGAATTAATTAAGTACTTTTCCCTCTGTTTTATCTTGATCTTAGACTTTTTGGGAAGTGTTATGACCCTACTGCTACAGTAATTATTCGAATCCATTAATAGATTATGAATCACTAGCTCTTTTCCAGTGATATTCCATATCATTTCCTATGATGGAACAGAAGTTTTATGGAGGGAATAAACTATCTGAATATGAGAGCCAACCAGACAGACTTAAACCATGTTACTACATGGATTAACAACCAGATACTTTATTCTCACCCTGTTTTCCAGCTCATAATACTGACTTTACACTCATGTTATGGACTTCAGCCAAAATGAAGCAGACCAGTTGTGGTTTGAGTGTTTTTGAGCAAACAATCGTCCCTTCAAAGCTTCTATCCCTCTGCTGCACTATACACCACCTCAGATAACATCAACAAGTGGTAAATTCTGGTCTGTAGGAAATACTCTTGTTTTAGGGTCGCCCAGTCAGCAACCATGGACCCAAATCAACCTTGGGAGCCCAGAAGGTCTCACACCCAGAGTGGCACAGCTCGACACCCAACCTGTCTACCCTGAGCCACAGCGAGCCGTGCCTCCACTCCAACAGACCTGGACAGCATTCCACATCCCAGTTACTCCTGCAAGGCTGGGCAACAGTGCTCCAAGATGATTTTCTAACCCTTGCTAAGTGGTCTCACTTCTTGTGACAACAACTGCACTGGAGCTTCTGAGAACCATTTTTAATCATTCATGTACAAATTAAGGCCATGATTTTTCCAAAGGTTTGAGAATCCATTGTCTTTTAATGCAGAGAGCCCAGCTCATAAATATTCCCTTTAAGAAAACCTGCTCCTTGAAAACAAGCTTTCAGCTACTCCCTGGTGAAAAACCCCTGCTGCATGTCAGGGAAGAGGGTGCTTTGGCTCACACCCAGGGCCCCCTAAGTGCCTCCACGATTAGTATTAGCTGAAGGTTTTTCAGCAACTCAGTTTTGGAGTTAAGTACCTACTGCTGAAGTCTCACTTAAGCATTCCTTTTAATCCCTCCCAAAGTGATTAGCAGCACACATTTGAATAGAAAACAGCAGACTCTCACTGAGGAGAATTCTGAAAATCCCCATGTGAGACCTCAAAAAGAGACAAGATAAAAATATTTGAGATAAGGGGGGAAAAAACCTTTTGGCCCAGCAAACATAGCTAGCAACAACTCAATTAATACAGGAGCAACAATTAAGATTAAATTTAGATATACAGATGTAGAGCTTCTGGTGATATTTTTAGTTAATTCACAGAATGCAAATAAAGTAGGTATGCCCCAGAAATTTTTAAGAATACAAGTATACTGAACCTTTGAACTACTTTGCATTATTTCAAGACTAACCTATCTAAAACAGGCTTTGGTTAGATACTGGAAAATGTCATTTTGCATTCTTTTTAGAGCCCTCCAGAGGACAACTTCATGTCTGTAAACAAACACTCCTGGCTAGTCCTTGGTGATACTAATAGGAGCCCCCATTAACCACCTGGAAAAAGATAATGATTACCTGTTTAGACTAGACCTCAGTAATTAGCAGCACTGCTAATATAAACAGTTAAATGCTAAGCACTAAAAACTAAACAAAAAAAAGCAAACAAAAAAGGAAGAAGATGGCCAGCATGTGAAGGGGACTCTAAGCTGTGCCTGTTACCACAAAGAAGTGCTGCAACAAAATAGGATGTTAAATTAGTTTCAAGAGACTGCAGTGGTGCATGAAATTATTTCTTATAGCATGCTGCATAGATCCATCCCCTGTGGGAACGCAGACCTCGGGCAGAGATAGCCACAGGAAAAGGGCTGTTCACAGGGGTTGCTCAAACCAAGATGCCTGGAGACAACGGGGCATGTGAATTCCCCTAACTGCTTTATTCCTGAAACACCAGTTTAAAATATCAACAGTGGTTGTTTTAAGTTTAGATCAGCTTCCATGAATAATTGCCTGGGTTTCTTTTCTGCAGCACTGAGTGCATGGCTAGATTTCAAATACTATTAGAACTTTAAATCTTTTTCCATATTGCTACTGCACTGATGGGTCAGGCAAAACTGTATTTTTTCCACAGCGATAAAGTAGTAGCAAAATGAAAGCCCATCAAGAAGAAAAGAACATATTTAAACCACCTCCTACCAAAATTATGGTTTTTTACATTGTCTTATTAAAGGAAAACCTGCGCACTTGCCTTGTTCTGGATGCAAGCTGCTCTCACTGCGTAGGCAACACACACTGGGGAGAAGTGGGCAGCTGCTCAGAGGAACAGTCCCTGCTGAGGCTCCTCCAGCCACCACCATCAATATCTTTCTGCACCAGCCCAGCCACAATTTGCAACACCAGGGAAAGCTGTGAACCCAAGGGGTGACCACAGCGAGGGGCAGCACAGAGCACTTCAGGCCAGGGGACACAGAGGTTCCACTCTCCATCCTTCCACAACCTGCAGCCTCACCCACACCAGCCTGAGGTCTCTTCTTACTCTCTGCTGTCAGGACTGCAACAACTCCCAAACCCAAAGGTGGCAGGGGAGAGGCAGGGTGCACAGTGTGGCAGGGGAGAGGCAGGGTGTACAGTGTGGCAGGGGAGAGGCAGGGTGTATAGTGTGGCAGCACCACGTCACCCTAAAAACAGAGTTCAGCTGCAAATATGGGAGTAGGTCTGTGCTGGTACCTTTGGTGGCACAAGGCTTGGGTTTACGTGCACCTGGTGTCTGTGTGCCAGCCTCTGTTGCCTGGTACAATGCACCCTTTCCTCTACTGCTGGTCTGAACATACACTTCTCTATAATCTCCAGTATTGTCATTGCCAGCAGTAATTAACACCACTGTCCTCATTAAAGCCATTTTCAGCAATGCCATGTATTGTCCTTTTCCCCTGCTGTTTCCAGATGTGAACAAGACCTTTTTGACACAAGTAAACATAACATCCCAAATAACCAGATATGAATAACTACTATTTCTAGGATCAGCTGTCAACATTTAACAAGAGATATGACTCCTCAAATAAAGTGGGAAGAGAAAGTTTAAGCTTTTCTCCTCACAGATTGGACTGTGCTGGCAGATAACCCAAAATACCCTCCTTTTCTTCTGATTTTCCAATTCAATGGAAGGTTAAAAGTGCCTGCAGGATAGTTGTTGATCAAATTTAAATCAAAGCAGCAAACAAGAGAGATGGAGAGGAAAGACATCACACAGGCCTATCACACCAACTTCACATTATCCCCTTGAGGCCTCACGAATTCTGGCCTGTTCTTAACTACGTGTGGAGTAATGATCCCAGCTGCCCTGGTGTCACTGCTCTGTGGAAACCGTATTTTCTCAGAGAAGCTAAGGCCACTCCAAGGGACAAAGTATCCAAATGGGATCTATGTAGAGTAAGTTAGATTGAGGGCAGCTCGAAGGTCAGGCTTAAATAGCAGGTGTTTTGGTGCCACATGTTCTTGTGTGGCCATGTAGAAGTAGGGCACAGCAGTAGCCTAGAGGTTGGGGACCTGAAGGAGTTCAGTCCAGATGGTCCCTTGGGACAGAAACTTGTTTTAATGGATTAGGAAAGGGGCCAGCAGAGCTTCACCACCCGCTTATAGTCAGTCAGAAATTGTCCAACAGCAAATGGAGCCCAGGGACGAAGAGACCAGAAGCAAAACAAAACTCAGGAAGAGCAGAAGGCTCCTTGCAGCCCCACAGACACACGTGGAGAGCTCTGAAACGTGATGCAAATTTTAGAACACACGTTCAGTCTGATGAAGACTAAGGATTTGGGCCATATAGCACTGCCTTCCCAAATCTACAAGAATTGAGAGCTAAAGGGTGAAATTCAGGATTAAAGCTACCTGTTAACACAGATAAAGCTGATGACTCAAATCACAGGATTGTAAAGCAATGAAATAGAGTCACCAGTTATGCTAATCTTTTTACAGCCTCTTATCTGTTTAGAATGATGTATGAAAACACAACAATCTCCAGCATGGCTAGACCTTGGGAGGCCCTTCACCGTTACATTTAATTTAAAAGTTTTATAATGCTAATTAATAAACTTATCCAGTTAATTACACTATATTATTGTAACCAAGATAAAATTCTTGTTTGCAAAGGAAGGTCTAGGAAGATAGCAGCATTAAGTGACAAGCATGAGAGATTAATTTCTAAAATATTCCTCAATGTCTGACAAACTTTTAGACACCAAGACCAGCTAGGCAGTGACTCAAATTGTGCTCAGCTTGGATATTTGCCAGGTAGAGGCCCCCTATTATCCAACAGCCCTTTTGCCAAATTTGAACTAAAAGTGATTCAATTCTCCTTTCAATGAAGCACGGAAAACTTTTGCTGAGGACAGCTGACCAAATAAGCTTTTCTAAATAGTTTTTGTATTCTGAATACTTCCCTCGAGTGCACATGGCCAGTGACTTGCAGAAGACCAAGCATGTGCTGCCCTGCCAGGGCAGAGGGAAGGAGACAGGCTGTGATAGGGCCCGAAACCCCCGGCATTCAAACTTACTGCAAAACTTCCAGCTCGGGGGAGAGGTTTGGACTAATCAACCTCAAAAGCAGATGAACACAAGGGAGACTGGCACAAAATCATTTGTATGTTACTACTGCCCCCAGGAACTCAAAGCTGTTAAGGCTGGATATCCTATAGCACACACACACACTCCAAAAGCTCAGGCACTAGAGAATAACAAAGCACACTAAATGACTCCATTAATTAATGACTCTGTCCCTGAACTGTCTCACAATTTTGGGGGGAAATTCAAGCCAACTGTTGAAGTTGTCCAGATAGATGTAACTCAGAGAACCTGGAACATACTTCATTTTTACTGTTGCTAAAGAGGAAACTTCTGAGGCTCTCAGTGACATTGGAAAGAAAAGTAAAACCTTTCTAGTGTTACAATAATATTGCACAAAAACTTACAGCCTGATGGTGTTTTGCAAGGAAAAGTGAGAAAGTAATTACTAACATATTTTTAAGTGGGAATTTGACCAAAATTATACACAGCCTATAATATTATGCAACATTATTTTTTCATTATAGCAGGTTGTTCTTTAAGATGTTTAATTTACAGCATTTTTGACAGCACAGTGAGTGAGTCCACAAAAATGGCACTGCTTGCATTGGAAGCAAATATCAAGTCTAGATTTTGTTTGTTTTAAAGTACGTGCTTCCAGGCACAAGCAAATCCCCTATATCTTACATTGCTCTTTGCAAGAATGGATGACAATACTTCTCCTTCCATAACCGAGTTTGTATATAAAAACTTAATCCTGGAAGGACTGACCTCACCTCCCAGGTTTTCACCCTGGAAAGGGATTCTTTACATTTATTTATTTATTTAAAACAAACAACCAAACCCTCAGAAACTAAAACAAGAAAGCTGGCAAAATGTGGTGTGATGAAAACCAATGGAAAATACCCGCTTATACAATTGTTTATACAACTGTTTGTTTACACAGAATTGTTTATACAATTTTGTAAAAAAACCAACTATTACTGTAATTCAGAAATGTATGTCAAGACAGAGAGATGCTGAGCAACTTCATACAACAGGTAGGCATTAGGATTTGGAGAGTCAATAAATATCAGGCTCCATTCAAAAACTAGGTTAGCAAAGAATAAGCAAAGCTTTTCAAATACTGCACCACAGGATGTAATGTAGCTCAGGAAATAATGGATTTTTGTTCTTTATGACAAGCTCTGTCCTTCTGAGATGAGGGTGATAAATTAGTTAAAAGCACAAAGCAGCCAGAGAACTGAAAGATGTAAGATTTTTCAAGAAGCTGTGATTCTTCAAGAAGCTGTGTTAGAGCTTGTGCCAGCAGCTCTTGCCAAACACAGGCACAATTAGCCAAAGTGAATCTGCAAAAGTCTGCAGGGAAAATAAAAAGGGGCAGGAAGATAAGGAGATGGGAAATGGTTCATCAGATCTCGTGTTTGAACTGTGAAACAGCAGAAAACAGGATGGTCATGTAGCAAAGAGGAAAAAGCAAGATTATTGAGCAAAATAGAACATGAGAAGAGATAGTAAATGGATACAGAAACATTGTAAGAAAAAACAGATAGGTGAATATACAGGTCTTTTCAAAACCCTGAGGATGTATCACACACAACACCAGGAAACAAGGCAGTCTGTGATTGCATGGCCAAGAGGAAAGAAAGCTATAAGGAGGAGATAACTGGTGATAGGACAACAGATGTTCTTCCTTAAGGACAGCGATGACAGAGTCTGCATGTTCACTGAAAACACTGTTGGGAGGACTCTGGTTTGGTTACAGGGGCAGGTTGTGTGTGTGTGTCTGTGTTGACAGGCTTACTTAGACTCCCTTTGGTAATCATATCATGGTATCAAGAAAGAAAGGTGGGGGAGAACAACAAACAGAACAGCTATCTCCATGTGCTTGAGTTATTAGTGCAAAGAGACAACTTTGCAGAGCTCAGTAGTAATTACTTGGCATAAAGAGGAACAGAATCAGGCAGCAGTAAAAACAAAACAAAACAAAAAAACCACAGCACTAAACAGCCTTCCAGCTAGCATGACTACAAACTCTTGGAACTGCTGACCTCAGAAGTGGCAACATCCAGACATGGGCTTAGGGAAATACATTATTAGAAAGAGTATTATTCAGCTTTACCAGGAAGGCACAGCATAAAGCAGGAAGAGAAGAAACAGAAGAGCACTGAAAACGTAATTTCACAACCACATACCGGTGATTACACCCTCATGGCCCTCCCCTAGAGGGCCTCTCCTTTCCTTCTGGTATCTTTTAAGCCAACACCTTCCCCACATACTCCAAATGCACGAGACAGAAACACTACCATGCAAGAAACCCCCCGGCTGCAGTTGGCATTACAAAAGCCAGGATATTTGTGCTCAGCTTAGCTCTGGGCATCTTCTGCTCCCAAGCAGAGCAGGCTCCAGGTGCCATTGAGCTCCCATGCCACCATGGCACTGCATGGTCTGCAGAAGCCCTGGGAGAGAGATGGCAGGATCTGGTGCCTCCCAACTGCTCTGGGACTCTGCTGCACCTCATGTGGGCACCCCATATTAGCTACATCCCTCTAATTAGCTGCAGTGGCTAAGCTGGTGGGGCAATGCAGCAGGTCAGAGTGGGCTACACAGCCTGTGGCTCATCACATTTCACAGTGTTCCTCAAACAAACCTTGGCTGGTGAAATCATGCTACCATACAGAAGCAAAACAGGATTGGCTTTTGTGTAAAACAGCTGCCTATGCTTAAAACTCTGCCTGTTTGTGGTAATGATGAAAAGAGCAAACCAAAGTGAAAGGGTTAAATTACAAAAGCCAACTAAATATCAGTTGTTTGTGCCCTCATTACTAACCTCCTCTCATGCTGCTGCCCCTGCTCCTGAGGACCTATCACAGGTCCATGCTCCAAATGCACAAAATGCCAGTGCTATGGCAACAGAATACAAGGTGTAAACCAAAACTTGCAAGGTTCATATAGACAGTGCAGGGCTTGACAGCCCAGAGAAGTAAGGCCTAGAAACTTCTCCAAATGTGGAGGGCGATTAAGTCACAACACAGCAACAAAAAACGCTGAAAGACCCCAAGCCCATTTGTTCTGAATTTGAGATGAAGCAGCAGATTCTGGGGAATTCCCTGAGAAAGATCAGGAGTCATTTTTTGTCTGCAAGCAGCACACCCTAGACCCTTGTATGTCCTGGAAAGCCAAGTAGAAGGCCACTAGTGTCTTAAGCCCAAACCCAGCAATAAAGGCAGCAATAAACAAATAATCCTAGCTGGAGGGACAGAGAGCAGAGGGAAAGACAGGTGTATCTGTGTGGACCTCCTCTTCTGCCCTTCAGTCTCCTTCATTTACAAAGGACAGCAGTTTCAAAGCAGTGCTCTTTTATAAAGCAGCACTTTCTAGAGAGTCTGTACTAATTGGATCATGTCTCTCTAGAGGTTTTCCAACACTGACATAGTGTTAGCATTCCTCTTAACCTTTTAATATCATAAAGTGAATATAAGCTACAGCTCTAAAGCGAGATCAAGTAAAATATCCTTGAAACTACTGGTTTCATCGAGTGCATCCCAAGGCACTACCAATATTGCAGTAAGTTTTCCTCTTTTTGGCCAAGAAATCACAACCAAATATCAAAGGATTTACCAAGAAGCAGGACATAAATGACACAGATTAGGATGAGGGGGAAGCGGATGACAGAGCAAATTTTTAGAGTGCTGCTGACTCTCCTCTGTGCAGGGTTATCTTGGCCCCCCAGCGTCCCTCAGCCAGTTCTGAGTGTGCTCTGCAGACAGGTCACAGCCTCTGTCATCCAGCACACAGTGCCCTGATCTCCTCTTATCCAGAGGCAAACTTTTAGATCTAATCAGCACTGCCTATCTTGCAGAAATAATGAGAAAGAGTATGCCCTGTTCCATAACTGAATATCATTCTGCAGCAGCTTCATTGGTCAATCTTATCTTCAGAATTATAAATCAGAGAGATGGATGTATAGCCTGAGAAATTTTCCATTTTCCTCAAAGAAAAAAAGCAAAACTGAGACTACTCAGCACTGTCTGCTCTCGGAAGTCAGAACTATAAAAATGCTACCAGCAGCACAGAAGATGATTTGAGTTTACTTTGTATGGTGAGCAACTGCAGCAGAGAACACTTTGTTGGTGTTCTAGGGCCAGCCAGCTTTTTGGTAACCAATAAATTAAAATGTCCTTTCTGACAGCCACTGCACAGGCTTCTCAGCAGGGAAATGTTTGTTTGTTTTAACTGTTTATTTCCTAGGCTCACTGGGGAAGGAGAAAGAGAACTTCTAGCTTTGAATGCACTCTATGGCATGCTGGTAAATATGTACTGACTGCTAGAAATGCATTATGGTCAGTGGTCCTCCACTTTTTGCTGTAGGTGTCTTCAGATCTACAAACATTTTTTCACACTTCTTTCCCAGTGGCTCAGAAAAGGGGAATGTTATTCCAAACCACATTGCTCCATTAAATACAAGCAAGACTTTCTAGTACTCAAGTTAGCTTGAGAAATCCAGTATTATCTGTGCCTATATATTTTACAGGGACTTTTTAATGTTGTACAAATATGTTATGTGGTTTTCTTTTTTTTTAAAAAAAGGCACCAAAACAACAGCAAAAAGCCCCCACTAGTTTGTAATAAAGCTATTACTCATCTATTACGTGCTACAGCACCACTCCACAGCAAATTTTCTGAACAAGATTACGAATAGGTCTCTGATTTTTCTTGAGTTTATAGTTATAGAATTACCAGAATGCCTGAAGCAAACAGAAAGTAATGCACCAGCTAAGAAAGCTTTTCTTGATTTAGAAAGGGATCGTGGGCCATGCAGTCACTACTGAGCTTTTTGCAGGGTTCAGCAAAGGTGCACAATGAATGAGCAGACCCAAGAGCCTTCAGCGAACAGGAGCTCCACAGGCAAAAAAATGTATTTCTGCTCACTGAAACAGACCTACAGTGCTTTCAGTAAAATATATTTTAAACGGGCATAAGTTGATTTCTTTTTCAATTTTATATTAGGGGAATCCTGCACTTCAAGGGATCAAAACATTGGATTATTCTGAGGAAACATTACCCTCAGTCTACACTCCAGCCAAACTGTCAGTCTCTTCAGGCAGGATTCAGCTAACCTAATAGAGGCATATGGAAATTTGTTGTCTGTATAAGCTTGCCACCTGAGGCTGTCTTTATCATCACGAGGGAGAAACAGGCGCCTTCAGAGGGAAATTCACCTCAGACATACTTCAGCTAAAATTTATATACGAACCTGATCTTTAGATACACAACATTTCATAAGCATGTTTTTTTTTCCCCCCAAATTCAGAATACAGCAAACAAACAGGCAGAAACTAGTTATGGTCAGAGGTGAAAGCAAAGGCACGTAACATTAGAAGGCAACAATTTTCAACAAGATGGTGATTTTGAGTTGAATATCTCCTTGAAACTCATACAGCACTTGGGTCAAAATGATTTAACAACACTGCAAGGAGTTTAACCTTCTCGAGCAAAGAGCAGATAGGGAGTGACTCATCATTTAGCACCAGTTTGAATTAGATTATTCTATCCTAAGCTATTAATTCCTTACCTTTGGAAAACAAACATATTCATGTTTGAAGTTCATCACCATATTCTGCCTCCCTGTGAAACTTCACTAATAGCAATTCTAAACCAGTATTTCCCTACATGACTGCAAACTGCTTTCACTGCACACTCAAATTACGTGAATTTTCCCTTTATGATGGTTCCTTCAGTTCTCATTCAGAATAAGTAGCATCTGGTGCAGTACTTAGTGGGCAACTGATGTCCTTTTTTAATGTGTTCCAGAAGAGACAGATACACAAAGCATGAGGAAATAGTGATTAACTTTCTGCTGCCCGTAGTCTCCCAGAGCTTACTCGTATTTCATTTAATGGTTATACACTCAAGCAAAGATAACTGTGTATTGTTTATGTGATGACTTTGCCTCCTCTTAAACATGAGAGGAGACACTTGAAGCTACGTTCTAACATAAAGTGAGAGGCACAGAACTGATTAATCACTGGAAAGGGAATATCATTCTGGGGAAAAAAAAACCCCACTGTTCAGTGATTCACTGTCCCTTGCCATGCCTAGCTGGGAAAAGTTGGCTGAAATAAAATGGCCACTAAATGAGACCTAAAGCCAGATCAGCCTGAGCAAGCACTGAAGAGATATAACAACCAGCATGGCTTTTCAGACAAGGCAGAGGTAACAGAGATACTCCTGGCCCTCATGAAACTCTGGTCTGGGGAGAAGAGCATAAACTTTCCAGTAGAAATGCCTGGGTTTGAGACTGTTCACACTTCATGCTCTGGTAGCAGGGGCTGTGTGCCCCACTCTAGCAGCTCCACATACAGCTCACATGCCAAGTTCACTGTATGGATGAGGATAGAACACCTTACCAGGGTATCTAAAGAAAGTGCACAGCAGAACAGACATACTCATAGTTTCAGTCTCATTCAATAAAGCCTGAGATCTCAGCCCCCAGGGGTTGTCTCCTAATGATTTCCAGAACATCAATCTCAGAAAGTCTTTCTTTTCTTCTTGTGGAGAGCAAAGAGCTCCTTTATGTCTTCATCAAGAGCAGAAAATGTTTACAGGAATGAACAAATGAGCCAAGGCACCTCACTGCTTCAAAGTACACACAGTACTGTACCTTATTGCACACCAGAAACAGAATATTAACATCAACATTATTAGCCAGCAATTTGACTCAAAGAAGTGATTGTACCACAGTAAAAGTACTGAAATGATACCTTTTACCAGCATCTAAGTTAACTCAAATATCTTTATGTCACATTCCTGTGGCTGCAGAGCAAAGAAAAACATCTAGAACGGTGAGAAGTTGTACCTGCCCATACTATGCCATTTTATCTCAGCCTTCTGCAGTCTCATCCAGCTGTAAAGAAAGAATAACTCAAAAATCATGGCTCATTGAATCAGTTACAGAGGAAGGAGAATGAATGGACCCTTCCCCACTCAATTGTGACTATTTGCAGAGGAAATTGTGCTGAAATAATGGTTTATCAGACACCTCCAGCTGTGCAAGACCCTGCTGTGCCTATCCACTAAAACAGGCATCCAGCAGCACATGGCTGATCCAGAAAATCCTTCCCCTGGTTCTCCCAGCAGCAACTGCTCTCTTTCCCCTTTGCTTTCTCTTGCTTCAAGCTGGCTTGGCCTGCCCACTGGGCAGCCTCCTCTGGAAGCATCTGAATGTGGGGACAGGTCCTGGAGCTCCTCCTCAGGCCCACATTCACCAGACTGGAGGCTCCTGGTTGAGGTACATTCTTCTACTATGGCTCTGTCCATCTTCAGCATCTCCTTTCAGTCTTCTGTGGTTAGCACAGAGTATGCTCTCCTGTTGTTGTTCCATCCTCCTCCTCTGTATTTAACACTGTCCCCAGGCTGTTTGCTGTTATATGTGCAGTTCAGGATTCATGCCTTCTTCCCTTCTCTCCCATTGATCTATTTTTTCATTGTTCTAATTTTGTGAATTTCTCCTATTAATTTTTACTTTTATCCACAGTTTAATGTAGGCTTTAAGTTAATTATGTGTTCAGTTTAAGATAAGCCTTTTTTGGCTACTTATGACTTTTTTTTACCAGAAAACTTTCAAATGCTTGCTGGTTGAACTCTCCTGTGCCAAGATTATTAAGCATTTCACCCCTGACTTCTCACGATGGTTTAATAGTCGACATCAGACCAAGTGTCTGCTCTCCAGTCTGTGTTAATACAGCTCACCTACTCAGATAACTTGTTTTCTTACCTGGTTGCATGACCTATGTTAAGCATAATTACATAAAAGCTAAGAAGCAGCAAAGCACAAGTGGCTTAAATGTCACAACCCCCCCTCCAAAAAAAGCTGTTATTTAAATGGTTTAAAAATGTCAGTTGGTCAGTCAAGCACAAAATTAAAAAAAATAAGGCCTTTGAGTAATTTATTCCTTTAAAACAGGACCTCTACTTTTAAAGAGGTCTTCACTCAAATACATGCCTTGACTTAGGAACCTGAGCTCTCCTGGGTAAGGACAACATTATAGTTTGTTCAGAATATTTCATTTTGTTTTCATTATTAAATACATGCAAATAAGACAAATGTAGATGCAGAACTGCATTTATACTGAATGTGTCATCAGCTCCATCTAAACCCATGACACCAACACTACAGCATTTCTATTTCTTCATTAAAATAATTACTCAAAGAAAGACTGTCCTTACTGCTAACAGAGAACATCTTCACTTTAATTTGAACTGGAAGGAGCAAAATCATATGGACTGTAACAAAGCAGTTGACAGTCATTTACTGCTGTGGCTTTTGGCACAAGCCTCGATCCATGTCTTTCATTAGGAACAGAAGTGGGATGGTTTCTATTCACCTGAAAGCCACTGGTTTCATTGCAACACGTAGCAGAAAAGCCACTGGGTTCTATGATGCATGTGAAAAACAGAGAGATAATTGATGAAAATAGTCTGTTTAATAAATATTCTGCTGCCAAATGATGTGACTAATGCAGTGCTAGGAAAAAAAAAGCCCCACAGCCTGGCACACTGAGAACATTCAGTTCACACAAGGCCTAGAAAATGTCTTGAACCGATCCAGTTCTGTGCTCCAAACTCGCTTTTAGTTTTTGAGATGCTCTGCTAGAAAGAAAGATTAATCATTCACAGCATCACATAACCACAGCTCAAAGAGGACAGCACAACACTGGGCACGCTGAGGAGACCATGACAATTTACCAAATGCTGGTTCCTTTACTGCCATTGACCTGATTCCATCTCCAAACTCAAGTCAATCCAAAGTAAAGCACTCACAGAAAGGGCAGCCTTTCTCCAAGCCATTAAAAGCATGATTGCTTCAAGCTCAGAAATCGACCTTTTTAAAATTCTAAAAAAGTATGTTTTGTCATTAGAAAAGTTAAGTCTATCTCCAGCCTCAAGCAGAGAGCCTATCTTTAAAACAGAAATGTCCTATTTCATACTAGGGGAAAAAAATTGTTGTTTATTTTCAAAAAACCCTAGAGGAACATGTGATTCATTGGTTGTTTACTTAAGCAAATTTTTAAGCCGCTAGAGATTCATCTATTGCTAATTCAAAAGTTGGCACAATTAATGCAAACATTTGTTCCGAAGTAGTATAGATTAATGGGGAGGGGGGGTGAGGGAAGAGGAAATAAAAAAATAAAAATCAAAGGATCGAGAAGAAGCAAATATCTTCTGATAATCTGCCACTCAACTGCCCTTATTTTTGAAGTATATTTTGCATAACTTTTGAAAGCTAACGGAAATCACCACCTTCTTGTAGGCAGCTGGTTCATGCAGAGGGACGTGAATTGGGAAATTTGTAAGGCAAGAATAAATGAAGGGGTTTTTTTTAATTTAGAAATAGTTTTACGTGTGCACAGTAGATTTCTGAATAGCCTGATTAATCGTGTCATTCCTGTGAATAAGGAGACAATCACGTGGTTTTCAGTTTCAGCCTCTGCAAAGGGTAGGTTTCATCAGGGAGTTCAAAGGACTGGGCTTTCCTGCTCTGGAAGTTTTAGAACCTTATCACAATCTTGTTCTGTCTCATGGCTTCCACTCATAAATAGAGTCACCACCAAAACCCCTCTGCTGCTTTAAGACACCGCCTATTTTGCCTAGAAACAAGACTAATTCTATTTCTGGATGGGTTCCAGCAAGGCAACTGAAAAGAGTGCATCCAACACGCCCTCATCGGGAAAGGTCCCCACAGCCCAGATCCCATCTCCAGCCCCAGGATGATGTGGTGGATCAGAGTGACATGGTCAGAAGGCAGCACTGACCAACCCCATCACAGCCAAGACTCTTCAGTCCAACACCTGCCACCTTCCCCAGCCCCCTTGTGCGAGTTCCATGGCTCTGCTCCTCCACTGCATGGAAATAGGTGTCAGCTGCCAAGGAAATCCTGGGTTTGGTGGTGGGTATGTTGCCATTTAGGGGAGAAATGGAGTGGGGGCAAACCTTCCTCCCAGACCCCAGAGGTGGCTGAGATATTTCGGCTCAGATCTCCTCCCTAGGTCAGGGGAACAACCAACCTGAGCAGCCATTTGTAATTTTTCAAGAAATCTTTTTAAGCTTTTATGAAGAACGGCAAGTCTTCTTAAAGACTTTATGAAGACCAACCAAGTTTAAAATAAACATGCCATGAAGAAAAAGTGAAGCAAGACAGCAGAGAGAAAGACGAAAGAGTTCACAAAAAAGGACACATGAGTTAGGAAAGAATCTGAAATAAATTTGGAAGAAGTATAGCTGGCAGTGTTAGATATCAAGAAGCTTTTTCTCAAAGTATAGAAGGGGACTCAGCCAAGGATGAAGAAAGATCATTTCAGAAAGGAATGAGAAATACAGCCACAGAGGATGGTAAAGCAATTCAAGCATTAAATGAATACTTACATGTTTACAACAGAGATGCCTAAAAATCTGTCAGATGACACTGGCTATATATCTGCTATCGTGAAAGAATTCAGAAGCAGTTAAGGAAAAGCATTAAGCTAACTGGAGTAGTGGAAATGAAGGACAAGGCCACTGGAGAGCCTCGAGCACTCTCCAGCTGAATCCCAGTCCCGTCAGTGCCCATGGGAATGTGGGCTCAGCCGGGCGACTGCGGGGTGGCACCGGGGGACAGTGCCCAGCACTGGCACCGCTCTGCCCACTGAGGTCTGAGGAAGGGGAGCCCTGACCCTCACAGGAACTGATAGCGAAGTCATATCAGATACTAAATTCAACTAACCTCCTTAAAAAACAAAAAACAGATAAATTAACCCCCACCCACCTTCAGTTGGTTTGACCATTCAAACAAGCACCCGGGTGGGCAGGACTCGTGTTGATCAGAAAAGTTGTGTTGATCAATTTTAAATGGAAAAATTCCACCCAATTCAGCCTCTTAACAGTTGCAGGGTGTTTCATGTGTGTTGGTGCAGACAGTGATGCTCCCCTTAAGAGGCTTAACTTCACAGGAAGTCTCTTATTGCCTCCACATTTATTTTCACACTAATGGCTCAATCAACATGACTACAGAATAGAAAATGAGAAAAAAAGTTCAATAAAAAGACAACAAAAGTGATTTTCAGCTCCAACAGGTTTCAAAGCTCAGAAGGAAAACTGAGCTAATATGTAGTGAATCACTTACTTAATGAATTTAGCCTCCTTCTGTTTGCTAATTGTCCAACAATGCTTGGCATTTTTCACACACACTCCTTATTTGGAATTATTTGCAAAATATCTCTGTCAAATAATTCTGAGATTCCAGATTGCTCACAAGCAGTTCATTGTGAGTACGAAATATTAAAATAAATAAATAAATAAATTAGGCTGCCTGGTTTGCCTGGTGTTGCACAGCATACTTTTCACTTCCCAGAGTGGACAGCATTTAGTCTCAGAACTGGGCAGGTCTGTGTCCACAGGCTGAAAGTGCAGTTTTCACACATTTCATTTGTCAGGTACCTGACAAACAACATATATACAAAGGTTTTTTAAAAAACACTGAAGCTATTATTTCACCTGCTTATATCTATTCAAATTTTAAATTACTATGACTGACAAGTCTCTCATGGCATAGCATCCTGAAGGTTGGCTCCTGAAAGTACAGGTGCTTAATTTTTTTCCCCACTCAAGCAGCCCCAGGATTGTTACTGGGAATGCAGCCACCTTGCCTATGGCTATTGCTATGTTGAGAGCTACCATATGAATAACTTTGTAGTCTTCTTTCATATAAGATAATTGATAATTACACAAACAGTATCAGAGCAAAGGCAAGAATCCCCATAGTTCACCTCCAGATGAAAGCCTCCACCCCAGAAAGCCTGCAAATATTTCAGTGTGCTGTATAAAGCAGAACTGTGTGGAGGCAAAGAGAAGCCCAGCAAAAAACATAACCTGATGATGTTGACCCCTGATCCCCTGTGAGATGAGGGCTTCAGTCATACTGAAAGCTGCCCCCATCAACCCAACTTTGGAAAGCAATCCTGTTGAATCCTGAATCTCTTCTTTCCCTTTGCCAAGTTAAAAGAATGAGATGAAGAAAAAAGGGGCGCAGAGGGGAGGGAGACGTGCACCAGAAGATGACAACAAGCAAAACGTTTGTTAAACCATGCAGGTTTTGGCCTGAAGCATCCCCAGGTGTTTCACAAAATCATTCCTGAAAAGATCTCTTAGTCTTTGTAGAGAAGGATAAAGGTGTTTCATGTAATCCTCAGATTCATAGGGCAACTAAACATTTGTTTTTTCATTGTAAGGCATTTATGTGTAAGATTCTTTATGTTGTGGATCTAATCACATTTACAGTAGTCCATGGGAAAAACTAACTTGGAATTCCAGACATGCCTCTACAAACAATATCTGTGGCAGCTCACTCCAACTCATACATTATATTTATTCCAACGGTGCCCTCTCCTTAGTGCTAAGTTAGATTATTTTTTTTTTTTTTGGAAAGGAGTATTCCTCTTTTGTAATTTCAGCCTTCTTATTTCTGACAGAAAGGAGGCAGAAGGGATCTGCATTTGCTGAGAATATAAGTTTCAAGTTAGGCACAATTTTGCTAAATTACAATTTGCTTTGTCAAATAACTAGGCATCCTCAGCTGATCATGTTTTAAATAGGACTGGCTCCTTTTAAACAAATCACTTGAAAGCCTGGTTCAGAGTTATTTAAAGTGGCTGGTATTTTATGACACCACGAATGCTGCACAATGCAACTGCTGAGCTTTAAAAACACAGAAACTAGAAAGTGGGTACAAGAAACTACCATCTGTCCCTCTAAACAATTATCGTCCTGCCATCTGTCTATACACTAGATAATGTTTCTGCTGTCGGTAATATTTGGTTGAAAAAGCTCTCTCTATGGATACTAAGAAGAGGAAACCATTGTAAGAAAAACAAAAATATATTGCTGATCATTCAAGTTTCTCTTTTCCACAAGCAAACCTGCCATGGCACTGTGTTCTACTGTTAGACAAAACATGAAGGGTACATTGCAACAATATTGGTCTCCTTAATAACGACAAGCTACTTCTCCACCATTATTCATTAGGTCCTTACTATGTTTCATATAAAAAGCACATGAAAAGCCTAAAACCAAATTCAAACCAGGGATAGGATGACAAAAAGTATCTTTGAAATTTGCTTTGGACTTCTCCACTTCTGTTTTTGTCTGTGCCAGAGCAGCCACCCAGCAGATGAGCAGTTTAAGCCCTCCAATGAACCTGGTGGCTGCAGTCCTGCATTGTCCAAACTGAAAAGGGATTTAGATCCCAACACAGGATGGACAGAAAGCCGGAGTTCCCTTGTGGATCCATAAACTACTGATGCTCCTGCTCCCCAGCATATTTCAGCTATTCTGGAAGGGCAGTTACATTACTGCCAAAAGAACTTCCATGAAAGACACCCTCAAGAAGTCTTTTGCCAGACCATCAGTTCCTCCCAACACTTCAGGTTTTTCCCTGTACTTTCCAACCTTTGAGATGAAGTCCTGTGTAGAAACACACTGCTGGGTATTACCTACACAACAAAGCCTACAATATAATCTTGAATTTGAGCACAGCAGAATTACCCTTTGATTAGGTCATTAATATCTTTATTGTAATTGTGATTATTAGCACTACAGTGCAATTACAAGGCCCATCCCTGCAACTTGGATCACCTAAGACCTTTCATCTAGACTCAAAAGCATAATGAAAGGCTGCATTTGTTTTCAGGCTGTTGCAATTCCTCCATATCTGGCTCCTGTGGAGCCAAATGAATGCAGCAGCAGACACAATAATGGAACCAGCATCTGTTTAAAGTCTAAGCAAAGTGATAATGAGATCTGTAAAATCTGCTGAATGTTTTATTAAATAAATCAGCCATAATTCTTGTTGAGGAGGAAGAAAAGATACAGGATTACAGGTTTCATGAAGAGATTAACACACTGTTTTTTCCCCTTCTAGAAAAATTAAATAATTTAGATGAGGGGGAAATAGTTTCATGATCTAATTCTAACCCTTTATGACATAAACAAGTAACCAAAAGATTTCACCCTTTTGGCAACCTCTAATCAGTAAAGGTCCAGTGACAGAGCAGATGCCTTTAAAGTCAAGGACAGATGGAAGGCAGGGACAGGTGCAGGTATGGGGGTATAATCTTCATTTGAACCTCATTTGGGGAGGTTATGGGATTTGGGTGAGAGTGGCAGTGTTTGTTTTCAGTGAACATTATGTTCCATGCAACATTTTAAGAGAATTTATAGTTTTTTAAGAGATCACAAAAAAATTTCCGAAACATACCGTGCACTGAGAATGGGAGTAACTTGACAATGCACTAAAAGCCAAAATGTTCAGTTCTCCTGCAGCAGCACCCACCATTATGCTGAAGGTGTCCCAGCAGCTTATATGAAGCCTTCTCTCTACATGCAGAATATCTTTCACTAGAAAACACAGAGTTATTAGTGAAAAGCTTAATAAGCACAGCTGTGTTTCTGAATGGGCTTGAGTACAGCAGATATTCCCTGGAATATTATGACTAAATCACAAAACTTGTCCTAGCCTGGAAATGCAGAAAACATGAATGTAGACTTAATGTTGGGGGAGGGGGAGAGAAGAAGAGAAGAGGACAGAGCAGCTGGATTTCCTGAGGCACGTATTTTATTCATAAGTGTAAGCCGGTGAATAATTCACGT